>NC_135399.1:5825451-6055451 GCF_051989625.1 Stigmatopora argus
AATGTTATCAGGGGGGAAAGTGTATGGTGATCGCGATAAATACACTGCACACTAAATGTTACCTTTTTGTGTAATAGTGTTGTGCTCAAGAGCACTATTGAGATTAAAATGTGTGTATGTTTGTGTGTGTGTACACGTTTTACATGAACTCATTGGCTGCCATTGACAATAATAGAAAAACTATTTTAAAAGATGTTTTACCTTTGACCGCATTTTACCACGTAATTTGGTCAAATTACCACGCAAAACACTCACCTAGTTAACAGAGAAATAACCCTATTTTTTTTTCATTTTCAGAACCACTTTATCCTCACTAAGGTTACAGGGGGTGCTGGAGCCTATCCCAGCTAACGTTGGGCCAGAGGCGGGGGACACCCTGAATTGGTAGCCATCCAATCGCAGGGCACAAGGAGACAAATGACCATTCACGCTCACATCCATACCTAGGGGCACTTTAGTGTCCAATCAGCCTACCATGCATGTCTTTGGAATGTGTGAGGAAACCAGAGAAAACCCACACAGGCCCGGGTAGAACATGCAAACTCCATACAGGTGGACCAACCTGGATTTGAACCCTGAACCCCAGAGCTATAAGGCCGACACTCATCCGCCCTCCTACTATTCTATCATCTTTGATGTTCAAAGCCATGTGCGACGCTAGTAAATTTGACACCAAAGAGTGTGTTATGGTTGTGGTCATTGTTAGTAACAAAAAAATAAATGTATTTCCATTATTTATGATAAAATGAAGTTTAAATGCTGGTTTTGAAAGATAATCCCTACCCTGAGACCAGAATGAGACCGGTTCATGATACTTGTGTGCATAGTACAATCAAGTACAGTATGACTGAAGATAACAAAAGTTATGAGTTACTGGGATCTTGTTAAACATTCAATTTGAGCTAGAAACCCTGAAAGGACTATTTGATAAGTTTGTTTTTAATTTGTCACTGTCTTTTTCTGAATGATTATTTCACTATTTACTATCACAGTGATTGTGTCAGTGTTGTAGTTGTAGTTTAAAAAAGAAAAACACTGCGTCTGTTTCAATTTAACCTATTTTAATTAAAGAGTTGACTTTTTGTTTTTGCAAATTTCAGGGATGTACTTCCAGATCCGAGACTTTGTGCTGGACTGTCCTGAGTGTCGCAGTCATCATTGCAAGAGAGAGGTGAGAGGTTTGGGGTTTTTGTCATAAAAATACAAACATGCACCATCTCTTTTCTGTTCTTAAAATCTTTCCTTCTGCTAGAAGCAAGGTGGCCAAGGATGCGTCACAAAAACAATGGCGTCGCACAGTTCTGATATGCTACGGAAGCTGAAGAGTCAGCGGGAGGCAGGGATGTTCTGTGACATCACCTTGCGCACAAATGGGCGCTCCTACGCTGCGCACAGAGCGGTCCTGGCGGCTGTGAGCGACCACTTCCAGGAGATCTTTACAGAGATGGACTCCAGTATTAAGGCGGACATAGATCTCACTGGTAAAGTGATGTCAAATGTGTACATTTAAAGTCCATTAAGTTCATAAAAATATCACACAAACAACCATTTTAAGTTAAGTCCTCTCACCGTATTTAGTAAAAGGTGGATCTTTTCAGGGTTCCCTTGAAATAGGAGTCTTAAAATCAATGAATTCTTCTATGTCTTAAATTATTTGAATTTCATTGCATTACAATTTCAGACTGGTGTTTACTAAAGTTTTGCTGGGCTGTTAAATTTGCCTTGTCTTTGGAATTGGCATAAAATTCTGTCTTCAGTTTCAACTGACGAAAGATCCTGTGGATCCTTTGATATTATCTTAAAAGTAAACCGGAGATGAGGTCATTAAGCAGCCACTGATTTTTCACTAGATTGTCTTTGTAACCTCATTTACCGATCAAAACCTGATGGATTTTTCTCTTCCATTTACAGGCTTCAGTGAGGATAGCCTTTTGTGTTTGCTGGACTTCTCCTACTCCTCCACTCTATGCGTGCGCCAGGAGGACCTCCCCGAAGTCATTACCATGGCCCGCCACCTGGGCATGTGGCCCGCCGTGGAGGCTTGCTCCGCTCTCATGAAAGAGCACCACCACGTCCCTCACCCGAGCCGGGATTTCAAATTGGCCTATGGCGTCGTTTGCGGGCAGCAAATAGAAACCAAAAGGGAACCGAAGGATAACACCGGCGGCTTCTGGCGAACCCTGAACACATCTGACGAGTCTTTGGACGGAAGTCCGAGTTGCAATTCGAATGGGACGCCAGATGCTAGAGTTAAAAACGGACTCCCCGTGAGCCCCTCGCACAGGATGAAGCTAATGGACTTTAAATCTCCTTCTTCTAAGAAGCGAGCTGCTTCCAGAAATCTCCTGGGTACCCCACAGTCCAAGAGTTACTCCCCCCTGGCACCATCTAACACCCGTCTTTTGCGCTCAAGTCCTGGCGCCGCGCAGAAGGTTCAGCGATTGCTCCCTACGCAGGAAAGTCCGCGGGGAAACCGGAAATCGCGGACCCCCATATCCAGTCCGATTTGCAGTCCTGTCAGGGTGAAGGAGGAAGTGGAAGAAGTGCAAGTTGATGAGGAGGACTATGCAAGAGCTCAGGAGAAATACAAACTAATGCTGGTTCTCGGACTGCAGAGGACCGCCCTTCTCCCCCGACCCGAAGATTTGATCGGTTGGAGGCAAAAGAAACGACTCAGGAAGCTAAAAGCCAACAACTACTCTCTAACCAAGAGACGGAAACCCCGTTCTGTGCCCCCGGTGCTGCCATACAGGCCCGTGACCCTGTCTCTTCCCCTTTGTGACCCTGTTAACAATCTCCTCAACAAAACTATGAAAACAAAGTCGGATGCTCCCCCCATTGTAGAAGGAATTAGGAAGAGACATAATCCTAATAAACAAGTCCCGCCAAGTGACCGGAGCATGCGCAGCCAGGGCATCCTACCCAATATCTTCCAAGCCACGACCCAGTCTGTCTTCAGTGGAAGAGAGCTCAGGCGCTCCGTCAGGAATGGCGTCGGAGTCCCTCCTCCTCCTCCTCCCCAGCAGCCCCAACGCCGTAGCGCCAACAAAACACCTGCAAACAACACGTTCAGGATCAAACCCGAACCAGCCGAATATTCAGTCTCAGGTCATTGTCTCGCTTCGAACAATCAAACTTCTCAGAGGACCTGTGCCAGGAACACCGTCAAGGCAGTTAAGACGCTCCGCTACAACAGTGGCCGTCCAGGGACGAAAGCAAAACCGAAGCAGGGCAGTGGAAGAGACCAAGCGAAGCCCTCGCGGGGCAGGCCCAGAAAAGTCTTAAGGGAGGAGACGAACGCTGACAAACAAGTGAAGACCGATCATTCCGGTTGTGGGTTTCAATTCTCAGAGCGCTCTTCTCCCCCGGCCATCTACAACCACCCTCTGTACAAAGTCATCAAAGAAGAACCCGCAGATCCGGTGCCGGTCGGCAGCGCCCTCTTCTTAGATCCTCCCTCCCCGGACCTGGGAAAACGCCAGAGCAAACCCCCCATCAAACTACTGGACTCTGGCTTTTTGTTCAGCTTCTGCCGACCGTCAGTGGCGACCATGGGGATCAAAAAAGAAGAGGAGAGCGTGGATATCTGTTTGACGCGCTCCGTTTCGCAAGTCCGTGACAAGTTTGGAAGAGGCAAAGGTTCGCTGGCTGCGTTGACAATAGTGAAAAGGGAGAGGGTAGAGAAGAACGTGACCCAGACACCCAAAAACAACCATCGGGACAGTGTTCCTATGGTCAGATCCAGAAGGTCAACAGCTACACGGATCACACCAAAGGTAGGTAAAGAGGTAGCGTATTTTCTCGCATATAAGCCGCCCCCTGATTCACAATTTTCACCGCCATATTCATGGATTTAATAAGGAGTACAAATGTGTTACTTTGAAGGTAAATCTTTTAAAAAAATCATCGCACGTGGTATTTCTGAGATACTATATGAATCCAAAGGACATTATTGGGGTCAATATCATAAGGAAGTTAGTCATTCATCCAGTAATGGTTGTTTTCTTTCTGCAAAACAAAAAAATAACCCAAAAATAGTAAATCTTCATTTGCCAACATCTACTAGTGAAAGAGTATAACCACTCTGTAAGTCTTGTGCACATATAGCCATATCCTGATTCAGTTCATCATTTGTTGTAGTTACAAATACGGCTTATATTGGAGAAAATACGGTATATGTCCCATCCATTGAACTGAGAGGGGCTGGCAGCGATAGATCGATCTTGGCCAGACCCTCTCGGTCAAATGGTTTGGACATCCATCCCCAACAATGAAGCTGACCTCATCTCAAACCCATTAGCAAGAGCCAAGCGCCATCCCCGTGAGCGGCAGGACCCACGCGGTAGTGGACTCGGTTCGTCGGGCGAGGCTAAAGCAACTACGGGGCCCGCGCAGCCAGGCCCCCAAAGCCCCGAGGGCGGCCCACTCCTGTGCGGAATGCGCTGTTTCCTACCGGGACTGCGACACGCTCATTATGCACCGCCTGCGTCACATCGAGGGCAAGCACTGGCCGTGTCTGGTAAGCACAGAGCCGCTTCGTCCTCCTTTAAGTCTAAAATTGAATGAATCTGGTCTTCTCCTCTGAAGCTTTGCAGTAAGACGTTCTTTCGACTGAGGAATGTACGAAACCATATCCGCACCCACGACCCCAAGTTGTACAAATGCCGGAGCTGCATTGCCGCAGGCTCCTGAAAACAACCGCCGTGTCTGCTGAATTGAGGTTAAGGTGGGTCCAATTAACAGACAGCATCGTTATCATTGGCTTTTGGGGGGACAGAATCTTGTTTTAGCGAATTGGAATGTCACTCAATTAGATTTTTGTGATGCGTAATAGTGGAGGGTGTGATGGGGTTGGTTAAAATAAAAGCCCGTATTTCCAGGAAGTGGCCATCGTAAGTGGAGGCAGGCATTTATGTTGTCAACCAACTATTTTAGCCAATTGAATGTGAGCGTCCTAGTTTGACTGCTCTTCCTTGTGACATCATTTATTACCCATTATGATATGCATCAGTGCACCCATTGAGCTCACAAAATGCCTTCGCTTGTGAGCGCCATCATTTTTGGCGTGTGCGGTCTTTTGGTCGCCCGGACCCAAACAACGGGCGACCAAAAGACCGGCGACAAAACAAGGTAAAACAACACGGTCTACGCATCAATAAAAGCCAATAATGGCCCTGAGCAGTTTCACTAAGCGGACCTGTGAGTGTATAAGAGTTTGTATGTACATGCATTGTCCCTTTAAGAAGCTACGTCAGTCAGGGTCTTAACAAGTTCTCCAACAAAACATAATAAAAGTACAGGAAATTTGGAGCTTTTCTTTAGCCTAATAATTAATAGGGCATTAAGTATGACTAAATAATAATTCACTGTTTGTATTTAGGGAATTTGAACAACGATTTAAACTGTAATTATCAATAACCTTCCGGGCGACCAAACGACTGAGTACCCATTTTTGGGGTATGAAAAAACATTTGTCTATTATACCGAGGTAAACTAAAATGCTATTCCTATTATATTTAACATTCAGAGGAGGGTCATTTAAAAGCGATATTGTCTTTTCTATAAGTGTGTCAAGGCAGTGCGCCTATACGTTTTGAAGTATAAACCACTTTAAGACTGAAATGGTCTACAGCGAGACCAAATGGATTAGATGTTTATCACTGTCGTTAAAAAGACAAAAGTGATACTGATGTGCCAATGTAGACCTAAAATCCCGAGGCGAGAGCATTAAAATATTGCCTTCAGCGTGACAAACTAGTTTTGTTTCTTCTAGGGTCCGGCAATATCAAGCCACAGGAGCGTCACAGGAGCAACCAGAAGCTTGTACATAAATGGAGCCTTCATACACAAGCACAATGGGGTCTGTAATGACGAGTGACTTGTCTTTTTGATTCTCTTTCCGAAACCAAACCCAGGACTCCTGTGTCCTTTTCTCCCCCTAAAACCGGCAAAACTTGAACATTACACTCAGGGGACGGGGGAACATGTCCCACATGCTCATAGTTGTGTTAAACAAAAAAATACAAACAAAACAAAAACAAAAAAAAGCCCACAACCATAACGTGTTATGTCATCAGTCCTATATGTATAGTTAAATTCGGGGCACATTTATAGTATATCTTTAGCTTATCTTGTAAAACCGAGGAAGAATTTGAAGTTGGGGGTGGAATACTTGAAGCCAAGGGAGGGAATACTTGAAGTGTATTTTGCTAGTGTCCGTTCTGTGAGTTAGCGTGCGGCCCCATCAGGCTCGGGAACATGTGGCTCGCTAGCCTTTTTTGACAAGTGAATCTGGTTCTCTACCATAATCTTAATTGTGGAACCAGTCGGCGAGCTGCGATGAGCTGATTGTACATTGACATTTTGATCTTGGACACTTCAAAACGTGCGTCGCAATGAAATGCCGCAATTTGGAGGCCATTGGTGGTCCGCCCATCGCGAATTGCGCAGTGACAAGCGTTCCAGAGCTCGCTTTCCTAGATTGGGAACAGTTTGAAATTGGAGTATTTGAAAATGTATCAGGAAAATTAAAAAGACAAGGAATCATGTTGTAACCCAGGTACACTATAATTTCAAATTTGATTAAATTTCAGAACGTGACGTCAAAATGGTTTCGGACCCCTGTCTCACGTAATCCGTGCATGACTGTTCCGCCCAATCGGATCCATCCCGTCCATCCGCTAATCTACTGAATAATTGCAATGTCCGCACATGCAAATAATTAGGGTTGGCAAATTAAAAACTCAAAATATTGACAAGACTGAATACGTTTTTGGACTTTTATATATTGATATACCTGCTTTAATGACCTTTTCTTTATTTTTATTTCTTTGCTATAGTCTCTACTGTGCGTGTTGAGCCGGCATGTCAAATGATAGGATATTTAACAATAATACAAGAGTATTTATATAAAATGCTGGGAGCTTATATAACGTTTTATTGTCCGGGAAGTAAATGAATGCGGAATGAATTGAAATAGAGCTGATTTTAAATGCATTCCTGTGCTTATTGTGCTTTGGAAGGGTTATGTGTTTGCTCTGGGGATCTTCAAATTTGATCAATAAATCTATGGATATGTAATGTTTAGCGTCTCCAATCCATTTTAAGCATATTTTATGTAACGTTTAGCGTCTCCAATCCATTTTGAGCAGATTTTAGTTTCAGTGCAGTTGGCGGCAATAGATGTCCAATTCCACCTGGACTGACTTTGTCAGACCTCCCTATTCCAAATGGATTAAACGTCTATCGTAGTTACCGTATTTTCTCGGATAGAAGCCGTATTTGCAGCTAAAAAAAATTATGACAATCAAGGGTACAGCTTATATGTGCACAAGACTTACAGTGTTGCTATATTACTATTTGTTGGTTGTTTTCAGTTTTGCAGTAAGAAAACAACCATTACTGGATGAACTACTAACTTCCTTGTGATATTGACCCTAATAATGTGCTTTTGAGTCATGCAGGATCTCAGATATACCACGTGCGATAATTTTTCTTAAGATTTTCCCTTCAAAGTAACTCATTTGTACTCCCCATGAATATGGAGTTGAAAATTGTGAATTGAGGCGGCTTATACGCGAGAAATTGTAAAATTCAACGATTTTAAGGCAATTTTAAGGGTGCGTCTTATACGCGGGGCGGCTAATATGCGAGAAAATACGGTAATTATGGTGTGCTGGTTTGAATTAAATATTCAATTGTGCATTGAATGTGTAGACCAAACTTCTCATGATCATTGTGATGTTTTGGAATTAAGGCGTGTGCCTGCCATGATTGATCGTTAAATAGATTTTCAAATTAATTGACTGCTATTTTGATAGCTGATTTGCTTACATTGCTTGATGAAATAATTGTTTTATAGGTAAATATTTTTCTTATTTTTAATAGTGAATTTATAAATAATTTTGACTATTTAACAAATGTAAAAACTAAAAAGGAAAGTATAGTACACTTTTATTTTAAATCTGGTATACAGCTTATTTTTTCAATTCTTTTTTAAGGGATGTAAAATGAAAATGCCGTTAAATTAAACTACAACAATATAGGTCATGTTTAATAAGGATTTTCGGGGTAAATAGTATTTTATTTAAAAATGTCGAATGAAAAGAACAAGGGAACTAAGTTATGCATGATCTATATATTTTAGATTTTTATTTTTACTGTTTAAAAAAAATCATAAGTTGTATCAAAAAAAATATGTAAAAGAAAAAGGGAAAATACATAAAATTTATAATTTCTTGAATTAAAAAAATCTTAGAATTTAAAATGAAACAAAATAGGAAAAAACAGATTGTATGTTTTATATTGAATCTTTTATTCAAGTCAATGTTTTTTTAAAGAAAGCATTTTTACACAAAAACAAATCTTAAATAAATACAGTAAATCACTTCTCTGAAAACAGGATTATCTCCACAAACGATCAAAAGCAAATACGTTTTTAAAAATCGCTTGTGGAAGCTTTTAAAAAGGAAAAAGTCAAAAAGTAAAGTACACAAGGAAAAAAAAGGATCTTTCTATTCATTTAAATGACTTCGTTTTACTTATACTAGTGTTTTTATTAATCTTTAGTATTTGTCATTTAGTTTTATTTATTTTAGTTTATAAGGTAAACTTTTTCTATATTTTTGTTGAATTGGCGATAACATTTTCGTTATTTCTAATTTCAAATGTTCTATTATTTTACTTAATAGAGCAATGTCTCTGATACACCGCTAGGTGGCAAAAGTGCTGTGCAAATAACTTCATCTCACTAAAAGGTAAGAGATTTTTATATTCAGTAGTCCACTACTCTTTTGTTCTTGATTAAGAAGTCAAAATACTGATTTATTGTGTGAATGCTTTGACAGTCATTTTTACTTAATGAATTGTGCAATTATTTAGGTACTTAGTTCAATATTCAATGCTAAATTTGCCCTTCCCAACCAAAGTGAATTGGACGTATAGTGGTGTCAATGGCACCGAAAGATGAGCATTCACAGCGAATCTTCTCAGAGGAATTGGATGCTATCATTGTCAAAGGCAGACAATTCAGTAAATTTTGGCTCACTTCTTAGTTAATTTTAGGGTATTTATGGGCACTTAGTATACATTTTGAGGCATTGCAGTGTCACATCCTGCACATATTGAATGGGTTGTTAATTTGAGGGCATTTCCGGTTCACGTCCTGTTTATTGTTAAGCTTTTCCATGTCACTTCCTATTGGTTTGTTGATACTTTGGGCTCACTTTCAGATGATTTGGGGGCTTTCATGGTCATTTCTTTGTTGATTTAGAGGCACTTCCTATACATTTAGGGGAATTGTAGTATCACATCCTCCACATTGTGGATAATTTGTTAATTTTAGGGCATTTCTAACTCATTTCCTGTTGTTTTGGGGCACTGATGGTTCAGTTTTTGTTCATTTTGGGTTACTTTGTTCATTTTAGGGAATTTAGGGGGACTTCCTAGACACTGGGGCATTGGTGTCTAACATGTGGCATATTTTGGGTCATTTGAGAATTTTAGGCTATTCTTGTTGATTGTGAGGCATTTCCGTTTCACTTCCTGTTGATTGTGAGGCATTTCCGTATCATTTCCTGTTGTTTTGGGGCACTGATGGGTCAGTTTTTGTTTATTTTGTGTTACTTCTTTGTTCATTTTAGGGGATTTAGGGGGACTTCCTAAACACTTTGGGGAATTGGTGTCTAACATGCTGCATATTTTGGGTCATTTGACAATTTTAGGCTATTTTTGTTGATTGTGAGGGATTTCCGTTTCACTTCCTGTTGATTGTGAGGCATTTCCGTGTCATTTCCTGTTGATTGTGAGGCATTTCCCTGTCACTTCCTGTTGTTTTGGGGTACTGATGGCTCACTTTCTGTTAATTTTTGGTCACTTTCAGATGATTTGGGGGCATTCATTGGTCTTTCACATTTTGGGTCACTTCCTGTTAATTTTGAGGCAATTCAAATTTAGTTTCGGTGCCAGATGGATGCGACGCCACTGTCGACGGCGGTGAATTTTGCAATTTTTCGTAGCAGTCTGTGTTTTCACCCGAACCTTACTAAGGCCCCATTTGGGGGCCCGCGTTAGAGCGTCTCCTTCACACTGCTGCATTATTGTCGGACCCTCCGTCTACTTTTTCAAGACCGGGAAAGCAGCGGGGTCCGGCTTTCTCAGGTTACCCTCGCAGCCCCACGGTCCGCTTATGTGGGCTTCCAGAGAGTACGCCCAGGAACAGCTGACAATTTATGCCGCTGGGGCCCCCGCATTCTCAGTGGGGGGAAGGAAGAGCAATGGGGGGAGGTTAAGGGTAAAAAAGCCAGGACAGCTCATTCGCCGAGGGTGAGAATGGCCCGTCTCGTTTGCAGCGCGTCAGCAATTGCCTGAGACGAGATTTTTTTTTTGTGCTTCCGTGTGTGGAAGCCACTTGGCAGGAATGCTCGGAAGGAACCAAGCGCGGCCTGCCGAGGGAGGAGTGGGGTGGGGGTTACACAAGAGCGGCGTCGAGGAGGAGTGTGTGTGGCGCAAATGAGCCTTTAGCGGCGCTTTCATGTGTGTGTGAGTGAATGGGGGCTGGAAAGAGAGAGAGAGGGGATATGTCCTCTCTCCCTCCCGAGAAGCAACAAAAGATGGGGAATGAGACACCCCTCCTCCTCTTTGCACTCCTCTCCATTCCCTTCTTTCCCTTCTCTAGAGAAAGAAAGCAACTGAGGGGGGGGTATTGATGAAACTCAAAGTGGTCCTGCAGTGTGAATTGTTTGCATGTCTGTGTTTGCCATGTTGTTGTTTTTGGGTGTGACAACAAGTAGCCTGTTGCTTTTTAACTACAACCTTAAAAATTGAAGAAAAAAAAATAAAAAAAATAAAGAGGAATGTGAATGAGCAGATGCTGCGGGATTACTCCTCCGCTTTCACTATGTTCATATTTATATGGGCGACACACAAAATGAGAAGCATAACCCGCTAGTTTCCAGTGGGGATAAATCTAAGTCGCTTTAAAGATGGACTGTTTTTACATTCAGCATGTAGTTTTGGGCAATTTGACAACATTCAAACTAACAATCTTTCTATACTTTAAACAGCTTTTAACCCCATTGATACCCAAATTTAACAGTGATCAAATTATCTATATATATTAAGGAATATTTATTTTTCAATTCAATTAAAAAAAGAGAGAATATTCCGGTTTTTAAAAAAATGTTTCTGTCTAAAAAAATTAAACTAACTTTTTAAGATGTAAAAAAAGAAGATTTACGTTTTTATATTTTTCCTGTTCAATAATTGGGCAAAAAGATCATACAGTAATCCCTCGAATATCACGGTTAATGTAGACCAGACATGGTCGTCATAATTGAAAAATCGCGAAGAAGGATCACCCCTATTAGAAGTACTCTTTATTTTTATAAATACATATATAGTTATATATATATATAGTTATATATATATAGTTATATATATATAGTTATATATATATAGTTATATATATATATAGTTATATATATATATAGTTGTGTATATATATATAGTTACATATATATTTATATATATTATTATTTTTTTAAACAGACATCCTCCAAGAACCCCTGCGATCTTTGTGAGAATAAGTCGTACGAAAAAATATGCATTCCTTCTTTTGATGTTTTTTATTTTGTATTTAAGTAAGCCGTGCTGATACATCCTCAAGAAATACGTACATTGTGTACAAATATTTTATTATCATTCATTCATCTTCCAAGCCGCTTATCCTCACCGTGTTGTTATTAGTTTCGAAGAATAATTAGTCCTACCGCATTTTCTCTCATATAAGCCGTTGCCGCGTATTAATCACACTCTTAAATTGCCTTAAAATCATTGAATTTTACAATTACCCGCGTATAAGCCACCGCCTGTTTCACAATTTTCACCTCCATATTCATGGTTTTAATAGAGAGCACATGTGTTACTTTGAAGGGAAAATCTTTAATAGTTTTTACATTTGTTGAATAGTCAAAATTATTCATAAATTCACTATTAAAAATAAGAAAATATTTACCTATAAAACAATTATTTCATCAAGCAATGTAAGCAAATCCGCTATCAAAATAGCAGTCAATTAATTTGAAAATCTATTTAACGATCAATCGTGGCAGGCACACTCCTTAATTCCAAAACATCACAATGATCATGAGAAGTTTGGTCTACACATTCAATGCACAATTGAATATTTAATATTTAATTCAAACCAGCACACCATAATTACCATATTTTCTCACATATTAGCCGCCCCGCGGATAAGACGCACCTTAAAATTGCCTTAAAATCATTGAATTTTACAATTTCTCGCGTATAAGCCGCCCCCTGATTCCCAATTTTCAACTCCATATTCATGGGGATTACAAATGTGTTACTTAGAAGGGAAAATCTGAAGAAAAATCATCGCACGTGGTATTTCTGAGATACGATATGAATCAAAAGCACATTATAAAGGTCAATATCATAAGGAAGTTAGTAATTCATCCAGTAATGGTGGTTTTCTTCCTGCAAAACAGAAAATAACCACAAATAGTAAATATTAATTTGCCGACATCTACTGGTAAAAAAGAGTATAGCAACACTAAGTCTTGTGTGCATATAAGCCGTAACCTTGATTCAGTCATCATCTTTTTTAGTTACAAATGCGGCTTATATGCGAGAAAATAACCGTACTTAGCGGATATGTTTGACTAACGGTTTGCTTTACAGTAGTCGAAAGGCACTATAGCACTGAAAACACCCACAACCACTAGAACCGATCCGATCTTATGACCAAATCCGCCAAAAGTCGGCGTACAGACAGTCATTTTTCGCAAGATTTTAGTTCCTATGCCTGTGTGATGGCATCCATTTGGACTGGGGAGGGTTTGTAGCGATCGGCAGGCAAGGAGTTAAAGTCGAGCAACCTGAATGACGTGGGAAGGAATAAGCGGGCAGGCACTCGGGGTGGAGAAGAAGATGGGAAAGTTAAAGGCGAAAGCAGGAGGAGGAGACGGATGAAGGCGCCGGTGAGGGGAGGGGTTGATCTCTGGGGTTTGAAGCGCATTAGTATTCATGGGGAAGAGGAGGCCACAGACAGCCGAGAAACAGAGGGACCAGACACAAAACACTATCACACACGCACATACACACACTAAGCTGGAATATTATGGCCAAGCTACACATGCTGTTAGAACTGAGTAATGACATCTCGTGGTTGCATGCAGCCACTGGAAATCCTCCCCAGAGACGCTTCCCCAGACGAGGGAGGCCTCCCCCAAAATATTCCCCAAACAGGGCCGTCACTATTCATCGACTGGTCCCAAACTGACCGAATAGCAAATTCATTGACAACTATTTTTGATAGCGGACAAATCGTTTGGAAATGTTGACCTCATAATTATGCAAGTCGTCTTTTTGTTTTTTTCCATAGCCCTTAAATTCATTGGCTGCTTTAGACGCCCAATCCTTTTGAGGTGAGAGGGTTGGCAGTCCAAATGAATTGGATGACGGCAATTGATGAACTCATTTCAATTTACAGAAAGAATGAAGAGCCACATGATTGGATGTTTATGCTTGTCAATGACAGGCATTACCAATGGCATTAAAGGCAAAAATAGATATATAGTGGTATGGTACTTATGTACAGTGGTACCTCTACTGGTAACTCGAACGAAGGTTTCCCATTGAAATGAACTAAAAACAAATTAATTTGTTCCGACCCTCTGAAAAAACACCAAAAACAGGATATTGGATTGGAAAAAATGTTTTATTTCTTCTAATTTGCCATCTATTTACAAAGTAACACATAACTAGTGGTTTAATATTACTAAAATGTGTTTAATAGTACTAAAATTATACAGATTTCACGGAGGGGAGAGAGTCGCACAGAAAGGGCGGGGGCCGGTTTGGGGGACTTTCCACGACAACGCACTCGTAACCGAACAAACAAATTTAAATTAACTTGGATTAACATATACAGACACACTCAAACATACGTTTAATGTAACTTTACACAAAACTGAATTCTAATTTAGTTTTACATTTTTATACCTTCTGGCCGGGTTATCTGTTTGCCACGCCTCCACCCTCATGTTCGCTATCGATGGGCTGTTTGCTGTTGTACTACGTATTCCCTTCAAAATATTCCGAAAATGATGCACACAAATGTCCTCACAATAGGATAACGCACGACCACTTGCCAACGAGAAGTAGTCTTGAATGAGCGATCGTGAGAGCTAACAGGCTTAGGAAGGAATAACAGGAAATGCAACAACTCAGCCTAGTTTTATTCTGAGAAAGGGTGCCATTGGCAATCGGTGTTGTGTGCACGAGTATACTTCATTACCCAGAAAGCCCTCTTTTTGCCCGCGCATGCGCGTTGTGCGTTTTCTGGTCCATGTGTAGGAGAAACTCGTGTGAAGAAACCGCCCAGTGCTCGTAGATATCTGTTATACACGAAAGAGATGCGGCAAAAAAGACAGTGCGGTACAATGACAAACAACCTCTCATGTCATGGCCACCTGGCTTTCTCGCAACTCGAAATTGTTCTCGTATCTAGAGATAATTATTTGCTCGAAATGTTCCTCGTATCTCGAGCATCTCGTAGGTAGAGTTGCTCGTACGTAGAGGTACCACTGTACTTCTGATTCTTCATTTCATTCTCACTAGTAATTGTAAATAAAGAACAACGTTGCTTTGACCACACTCAAAAAAACAGTTGTTTTTGGGAGACAGCCAATGGAAGGCCAGAGGAGTGTAGGGAGATTGTCAAACAGGACGCAACGCTACCGCAACAATTTCAAAATAAAATAAAGAATACAGGAAAGGTATTGTACCTTTTGCGGGATTTTGTAACTTGGATCCTGTTTTCGTATATTGGAACAGCAATTTTCGTATGAAATGGTTTTGTAATGTGAACATTTTGTATGTAGAAGCATTTGTAAGGAAGGTACGATTATATATATATCAGTGGTCGGGAACCTTTTTGATGGCGAGAGCCCTAAACAATTCATATTTTCAAATATTATTCCTTGAGAGCCATACTAAGTAAAAATACACGCAAATGTGTGCCTTTTTGAGTCATATCACCACTTTTAAAGTTTAAAAAAAGCCTCTGAATTCTCCCGACAACATTGTTACGCTATTGCTAATCAATTAGTATCAACCACAGTATGCATGCAGAAGAGTCTATAATGAGAATAAATCATGATTTTAAAAGGCGCTTCAGAGGTAATGACGTGACGTTTCGTATTAGTGCGTTTGGGACTTACCTGCAGGTTCCATATTTGACTTCACAGGTTAGCGGAGAGCCATATGCACCCATGAAAAGAGCCACATATGGCTTGTGAGCCATAGATTTCCTACCCGTGGTTTCTATAGTGGCAGGGGGCGTAGCAGAAAGCAGTGACGATGTTTAAACCCACCTATAACAAAAACCAAAGAAAAAATCCGACCAAAGGAGTTTCTGCCTAGAGTCTAGACATTAATAAATAAATTGCATATATGGAATATGAACTCATATGGAAAAGGATTTAGAAGAAAACACAAATGTAGTCGTCTATTTTTATTGAGGATTTCTAATATCTAGTTGTATTTTTCATTGTGATTTTACACTTATATATTTCATGGGCTTAGATATTTTTTGTATGTATATTTGTTAAATGTAAATTGAAGGATAGAGGGGTTAAATCACATGTGTCAAAGTGGCGGCCCGGGGGCCAAATCTGGCCCGCCGCATCATTTTGTGTGGCCCGGGAAAGTAAATCATGAGTGCCGACTTTCTGTTTTAGGATCAAATTAAAATGAAGAGTATAGATGTATATTGAATTTCCTGATTTTCCCCCTTTTAAATCAATAATTGTAATTTTTAATCCATATTTTCTTTGTTTTTAGTTCAAAAATCATTTTGTAAAATCTAAAAATATATTTAAAAAAAGCTAAAATAAACATTGTTTTAGATCTATAAAAACTGAATATTCAGGGCTTTTAATCCAGTTCTTTTAATCCATTTATAAAAAAAATCTAAATATTATATCTAAAATGGTCCAGCCCACATGAAATGGAGTTGACGTTAACGCGGCCCGCGAACCAACCCGAGTCTGACACCCTTGGGTTAAATGATGGTCAAAATAATGGTTTGTGGTAGCCCAACCCTGCAATAGTGAGGGAAAGTAGATGATGAGGTAATGAGGTGACCTTAGCTTGTTTGTGTACCTGAAGATGTTGTAGGCGGCAGAAAAGGGGTGGGGGGGCTGTCAACACTGTGGCTGTTCTATTCATAGGCGCTCGCTCGGGCGCGTTTTTCAGATTTTCTCCGCGTGGGTGGGCAGGTGGTGTACAGCTGGCACTTGATTTGCTGTGACACCAGACACACTGGCTGCTGCCACAAGGCCTTCTTTGCACCCTCCGCGCACGCATTAGCTTAGCATTTTCATGCTTCCGTACCATTGTCGGCGATGGACGTCCGATCCTTTTAAATGAGGAACTTCATCGTGGGGATGCTGTGCAAAGCTTAGAAAATCCTTTTTTCGGTCCATTTTTTTCAACACCTTTTGACCGATTCACATTGTTTCCACTTCCAAGCGTTCCAAGAATTCACGCGGCTCTCATGTTCACGGTTTTGTGGTGAAATATGTTATCAAAAAAAAAAACACAAGGAGCAAGCTGTGTGGCGCTGGAGACGGAGGAGGCTGTTGCCATGGCGGCAGGGGCTGCATCCTTTTGTTAAGGATGTCACTCAGGGGGAATGAGGGCTAATGAGGGAGGACTCGGTGCTCGCCGCTGTCGGTTTCTTTCTACTGTAACTTTTTTTTTTTCATGGCACGTGTATTATGGTATCCGTAGGAACAGAGATGAAGAAAATCAAAGCGAGGGTCGGTGGGCTCCACATGGAGAAATGTCAATACGGCATGTGCCGCTCCGTCTTCCATTAAATCGTGTGTGTAGGTGGTTACTGTCATTGCGCTTTATCCGGTTGCAGATTTTGCCGGAATCAGAGAAGCCTGCAGTTAAAGCGTGCAACAAAGTTAATGAGAAAGCATTTTTTTGGTGGCTAAATGTGCCTTCTTCTGTATATTCCCATTTTCTTGATTTTTCTTTTCTTGTTTCTTTTCCTTTTTTTCACTTTTCATTCTGCTTTGCGTTGATTTTTTTGTTCCCTTTTTTCTTTTCTTTTGTCCTTTATTTCTTAGTGTCCTAACTCCTTTTTCCTATCTAAATATTTTCTTAAAAATTAGAAAAAATGGATTTAAAAAAAAATACCAGTTCAAAATTCTTTATTCTTAAAAAAGAATTATTTTTGTTTTATAATTATTATTTGATATATTTAATCATATTTAATATTTGTAAATAATTTGCAGTATTTTTAATTAGGATTTTTTTCTTTTCCATTTTCCTTTTTCCTCCAAAATAGAAAAAAATGATTAAATTTTTAACAGTTCAAAATTATTTTCTTAAAAAAAGAATGCCTTTTGTTTAAAAGTATTTTTGATATATTTACTCATATTTAATATTTGTAAATAATTTTCAGTATTTTTAATTAGGATTTTTTCTTTTCCTTTTTCCTTTTTTCTCCAAAATAGAAAAAATGATTTAAAAAAATATATTTTTTAACAGTTCAAAATTCTTTATTCTTAAAAAAGAATGCCTTTTGTTTAAACGTTTTTTGATAGATTTAATCATATTTAATATTTGTAAATAATTTTCAGTATTTTTAATTAGGATTTTTTTCTTTTCCTTTTTTCTCTAAAATAGAAAAAATGATTTAAAAATATATTTTTTTTAACAGTTCAGAATTCTTTATTCTTAAAAAATGCCTTTTGTTTAAAAGTATTTTTTGATATATTTAATCATATTTAATATTTCTACATAATTTTCAGTATTTTTAATTAGGATTTTTTTCTTTTCCTTTTTTCTCATTTGTCTTTTCAAATATTAAAATAAAATAAAATTGGGAAAATAAAATATTCTTTTTTTAAAATGATTTTTCAATAGGAAAAACACATTGCAAAACATCCCTAAAATGCATCCTTTTCTTGGATGGAAGCAGGCAGGCGGTCAACACAGTGACATGGAAACAATGATGCCAAGGAAAAGAGGTCTCACTCCTTTTTTCATTTTTATTTCCCACTCTCAACCATCCTTCTCTGTGTCCATCCGTCTGTGCCTTCTCTTTGATCTCCCCCATGCTCCGTCCCCCTCACACTGAATATTAACATGCCCCAACCCCTGCTTGGTATTCCAAGGCGGGCGCAAGGATGCCAGTCTCCGTATCCTCCCTGTCTGTCTCAAGATGCTTATCCCGCTAAATAGGTCTGGATTTGCAACTGGGAAATTAACTCCTTGATGCCTGAATTTACATCTATCAAAATACATAAAACATTGACGCAGTGCATAAGAATGTCATTAATACAAAAATACTAATTATATATAATTGAATAGATGGAATACGGCTCTAATTTTCAAAAACAAAAAAGTAAATGCAATGTAAATATAGAAATATTTAAAAATCTGAACATTTAGTTAACTCCTTGCCTGCTGATTAAAAAAATAGATTTCCATAATCACTTATGTTGGGAAAAGCAGTGCCATTGACGTGGCTAAATGTCTACTTTTAAAATAAATTGAATAATAAACCCTTCCTTTTTATGTAATTCATTTTTTAATTGATTTTTTTTTCTCGTTCCTTTTAGTTTACATGAATTTTGATAATTTCATCATATATATATAATTAGGATTTTAGTTTTAATGAATTTTGATAATTTCATCACATATATATATATATATATATATATATATATATATATATATATATATATATATATATATATATATATATATATATATATATATATATATATATATATATATTCATTCGTGGTCTAGCGTTATCAATGACTGGCATTGAGTTAAAATTGAGTAAAAGTAATTTCAGTTTGATTATTATTATTGAACACTTCTAAAATAAACTAAAAGTGAAGAACGAATAAATTCCTCCTTTTTATTGTAATTATGTAAATTGCTATAATATTGTAAAGTTTTTGTTAGTCAGTATCTTTCAATTTTTACTTTTTAGGATTTTTGTTTATTTTTGTCTGATTTAATTTTGCATATATATATACATATATATATATATATATATATATATATGCAAAATTTTGCATATATATATATACATATATATATATATATACATATATATATATATATATATATATATATATATGCAAAATTTTGCATATATATATACATATATATATATACATATATATATGCAAAATTAAATCGGAAAAAAGAAACAAAAATCCTAAAAAGCATATATATGTGTATATATGTTTGTGTGTGTATGAATGTATATATTTTCAATGTAGGTTGAGGCATCAAGGGGTAAAATATCACAACCACAAAGGAGCAAGAGAAAAGAAGAAGGTATGCACATATTAATAATAAACAGCCGTGTTTGGGATTAACGCTTCTCTCTCACTCTCGCTATCTTTTTGCCTTTTCTTTCTCGTGCTCGCTTCCCTCTAAGCCCCGGGGGAAGGCACAGCTTTAGTTAAACTGCTCTATTAAACGGCGCCTGCTGAGAAAATCAAATTATAACTTGCTTTAATCAGTGTGTATCAGTGGCCCACACAGGAGCAGCCAGCTCTGACGGCACAGAATTCCGACGTCCGTGCGAGCGGGGAGACCTGAGGGATCCAGACCTGCGCCGTCTGCTTCCGTTCCCATGGCAACAAGCAAAAGATGGGGCGGTGGGGGGTACGTGCACGTATTGTTTCCCGTCTGCAGAAATAGCGCGGCATCGTCATCCTGCTTCGTCTAGCCGTAAATCCGCCGCTCATTAGGACGCCGTCTTAATTGTCCTCGCCCCTGATTAGTCTTTAACGGACCGCTTTAGTGGAATGGGAAGGCACAGGTGGGTGGGCTCGTGCCAAAGGGGAGTTATGAGTGCCTAATAAACATTGTTTTTATAGGTAGAGCTGGGCTGCTTGGGCTAAAAAAATAAAAAAGGGACATTTTTTGCCTTTTTAAAATGAGACATTAAGAGTAAAATGCATAGAAGCTCAAACCTAGTTTAACCTCTTAATTTCTGGATTTACATTTAACAAATATACGTAAAGCATTGAAGGAATGCATTAGCACATAAAGGAGTTCTGAAGTTCCTATGAATGTTATTCTCTATCCCAGTTGACTTCAGGCCAGAGACAGGGGACATCCTTAATTTGTGGCCAGCCAATCGCAGGGCACAAGGAGACAAACAACCATTCACGCTCACACTCATACCTAGGAGCTAAGTAAAGTGTCCAATCAGCCTACCATGCATGTGTTTGTAAAGTGGGAGGAAACCCTGAGCACCCGGAGAAAACCCACGCAGGCCCGGGGAGAACATGCAAACTCCATATATATAGTATTTATCAGTGGCGGTCCGTGAATTTCCTAGTGACGCCTTCAGCTCTCGGAAACAATCCAACCCTCAAAAACTATTTTATGACTATAAAACCTCTACTGCAGCTACAGCTGTGACACAAAAAAATCATCTTTACGTCTTTTTCTTGAGTCTGTATCCGTTTTTGCAATGACGTATCCTTACGCCTGCGAGAAGGCCTTTGTGTCACCAAATCGAATTCTGATTGGTTAAAGCAACAGTCTTATCGACGCTTGTTTAATGCAGCAGAGCCTGCAGAACTGATTGTGAAGGCCTTGAGGCAGATTTCTGACCCTGGCAACAAATAATGGCTGAAATGTGATTGGTTAAATGCTTCAATATGAAAACACATCTGGAAGCTATGCAACCAGGGGGGAAAGCAATGAAAGGAAGCTAACAGACAATTTGGAATTATTTAATAAGTATTCATGGAAAAAATATAATTAACATCAGTCTGTGATTCAGATATTTCTTAGGCCAGCAGCGAAGGCCTTGAAGGCCCTGACGGCACACCACTGGTATATATATGTAGTGGTTGGTGTGTCGGCCTCACAGTTCTGGGCTCGAGGGTTCGATCCCAGGTCAGTCCTCACTGTGTGGAGTTTAGATATTCTCCCTGGGCTTGTGTGGGTTTTCTCTGGGTACTCTGGTTTCCTCCTACATCCCAAAACATACAGACAGGCTGGTTGAACACTAAATTGCCCCTAGGTATGAGTGTGAGCGTGAATAGTTGTCCGTCTCCTTGTGCCCTGTGATTGGCTGGCCACCAATTCAGGGTGTCCCTCGCCTGGTGCCTATAGTTGGCTGGAATAGGCTCAAGCACCCCCCGCGACCCTCGTGAAGA
Organism: Stigmatopora argus; assembly: GCF_051989625.1. NCBI lineage: Eukaryota > Metazoa > Chordata > Actinopteri > Syngnathiformes > Syngnathidae > Stigmatopora > Stigmatopora argus. Next base: position 5,846,697 of record NC_135399.1, read on the forward strand.
TAAACGGTTCGGAAAATGAATGAATGGTTTTTCAACCGTTTTATTAATCGGGCCTCTTAATTGGACCTCTAGCTGTGTTAACGGCAGCCAAATGAATTAAATATTGAGATAGGTCTTCTAACATAAAAGTCCTTGGGAAAAAAAAACATAACTGAGTTAAATCATCGTCACCTATCCGGGATTGCCGCTGCATATTTGTGACTAGTGAGGAGGCGAGCTTGGTTCCATCGGACATGTTTATGCATGCAAGACAAGATGAGCGAGCCACCGCAACGCTCTCCCTGGTTTGGCTGATTCCCACACTGGCTTTCATTAGACACACGAGGCACCTAAAAAAAGCCGCCCGCAATTCACATCGGCGTCACACGACGACAGCGCGTATGGCGACGGCTAGCAAGGACGCTTTGTGTGCGAGCGACCCATCTGTTCGCCATCCCTCTTTAAAAGCGTGACGCCAACATTGACTGCTCACTTATCATATTACCATCTGCATTATTTAACGCTTCCGTAAACAGTCTTATGCTTCACGCCGGTAGGCAGAGGACGGAGAGATATGTTGTCCTTCTAGCTATAAAGATGCTACTCTGCCTCAATGTCAATGACTCAAACCAGAAATGGGGGTTTGATTATTAGCTCAGACCCGAACTTTGACAGGTACATTTAAATCAATCACTACTTATTTTATACTTTACTGCAGCGGTTCCCAACCTTTTTCTCACTGTGGACTGGTAAAGCTCTTTCGATTTTCCCGCGGAGCAGCTAATGGGGAAAATTGTGTGGGGGTGGGGTAGGTCCATGAACGACGTCCACAACGGAAAAAAACATAGTCCCAAGCATAATAGCATTTTTTTTTTATTATTATAACTTTTCTCATTTCAAGTAGGAGGGCGAGATTGAAAACGTTAATATTTTTTACTCTGACAGACCGGGACCAGGTGATTCACGGACCGGTACCGGTCCACAGACCAGTGGTTGGGGACCTGCTTTACTGAATGTCATAGATTGCACTTTGCTAAACCATAGATAGCCCAGACCTGGGCAATCCGGTCCTCGGAGGCCGCTTTGGGTGCAGGTTTTTTTTCCAACCGATTCAGCACAGACAGTTTAACTAATTAGATTTCCGCTGAAACAAGAAGCACCTGACTGCAATCCACTGATTGCACTTCTAACAGTGGTGTGCCATCAGGGCCTTCAAGGCCTTCTCTGCTGGCCTAAGAAATATCTGAATCACAGACTGGTGTTAATTATATTTTGTCCATGATTAAATCATTCCAAATTGTCTGTTAGCTTCCTTTTATTGCTTTTCCCCCTGGTTGGACTGCTTCCAGATGTGTTTTCATATTGAAGCATTTAACCAATCACATTTCAGCCATTATTTGTTGCCACGGTCAGAAATCTGCCTCAAGGTCTTCACAATCAGTTCTGTAGGCTCTGCTGCATTAAACAAGCGTCGATAAGACTGCTGCTTTAACCAATCAGAATTCGATTTGGTGACACCAAGGCCTTCTCCCAGGCGTAGGGATACGTCATTGCCTTGTCGCAGGCGTAGGGATACGTCATTGCCTTGTCGCAGGCGTAGGGATACGTCATTGCCCTGTCGCAGGCGTAGGGATACGTCATTGCCTTGTCGCAGGCGTAGGGATACGTCATTGCCTTGTCCCAGGCGTAGGGATACGTCATTGCCTTGTCGCAGGCGTAGGGATACGTCATTGCCTTGTCGCAGGCGTAGGGATACGTCACTGCCTTGTCGCAGGCGTAGGGATACGTCATCGCTTTCACCAACTATGATTGGCTAGTGATAGAGTGGACTAGCCAGAGCTAGCAAGCTGTATCTGGAGCGAGCTGCACAAGAAAATATATTGTTGTGTTGATTTAAAGCCATTTTCAAGACGGACTTTTCAAGAAAAAAAAAGCTGGACATCATTAAGAAAGGTCGGACAACTCCAAAGCAAGCAAGCCTGTCACAACCGGGAACGAACATTTTCAGCACCAAATCGAATAAAAACATATGCCAGAAATACGACAGGACAGGCTCGACTTTCAGCATTTGCTTCGATGGCGACAGAAAAGAAGGAAGAAAGAAAGGAGGATGGATATTGTGTACAGTTAAAAAGGATTTTTGGTGAGTAAAATATGGCTATATTCCTAAATAATATTTCAATTGTAGGAGGTTATTATTGATTATTTTTTATGTGTCACAGCTGTAGCTGCAGTAGAGGTTTTATAGCCATAAAATAGTTTTTGCTGAAGGCGTCACTAGGAAATGCACGGACCGCCACTGACTTCTAAGTTACCAGGTTGGTGGAAAGGTTTCCTCTTATGGGTTGGAACGAAAACCTGCACCCAATTTGTGGAATTAATTGCCCAGGTCTGCCATAGTCCATAGTCCTTTTCTTTGTATTCATTCATATATATTCTGAACTGCTTTATCCTCAATTAGGTTCACAGGGGGTCTTGGAGCCAGTTGACTCCGGACAAGAGGCGGGGGACACCCTGAATTGGTGGCCAGCCGATCGCAGGGCACGAGGAGACGGACAACCGTTCACGCGCATACTCATACCTAGGGGCAATTTAGTGTCCAATTAGCCTACCATGCATGTTTTTGGAACGTGGGAGGAAACCGGAGTACCCGGAGAAAACCCACACAGGCTCAGGGAGAACATGCAAACTCCACACAGGTGGACCAACCTGGATTTGAACCCAGGACCCCAGAGCTGTGAAGCCGACGGGCTAACCACTCAAGCTGCTGGGCCTCCAATTATTTATACCTTAGTCAGGAAATCATTCCTACAATTTTCAAGTAACTATAAACAATAACCATCTTATTATCAGAAAAATAAGCTCTTTTCAACCTTCCTCTGTGAATTGAAATGACTATCACTAGTAGGTACCCAACCCATTTCAAGATGTCCATCAATGTCAGCCAATGAGTTCATTTTGGAGTATATGAGGTCATTTCCTGTTGATTTTTGGTTACTTTCTGTTAATTTCTGATTGTCTTCCTGTTTATTTGGGGGGCATGTACAGGTCACTTCTTAATAATTTTGGGTTACTATACAGGAGTGACCCAGGAATGTCACAATTAAATTGCAAGTAACTTAAAATCAACAGAAAGTCAGGCTTTAAATGGTCTAGTAAACATCCTATTTATTTTGCCTGGGGGAGCGAATGAACGTTTGTTCGCGCACTTCCGGTCATAACGAATCAGACGTCTAATTGCGTCAGTGGCAGCCACTTAGTTAAAATAGACACTATTCTAGTGGAAAAAGTTGCTAATGACACCTGTTTAAATTCATATATTCTTAGCAGGCGCATATCAATAACTTTTTTAGATACAAAATATCACATACAATAGATCGCAATTTCAATATACAGTGGTACCTCTACTTACGAAATTAATTGGATCCAGAACTTTTTTCATTCTCGAAAATTTTGTGAGTAGAGTAGTACTTTATATGTAAATTCTCAAATTCGTTCCACGGTCCTCACACAACCGCCAACTAAACCCTTTAAAATTGATCAAAGTGTCCCAATTTTGTCTGAAAGATGTGATAACCCCAAAAATGAGAGAAAATTATAAGAAAGTGATTTATTAATGTCTTAAAATGAATATAATAGCCTGGTGAAAATGTGCCCTGCACCGTTGAAATAGTTCCCTCCGTGGCCATTAGAATGGGAGATGTAATACCCGTGTTTGTCCACCAGATGGCGGCAAGAGCCCATTCTACCAGGGCCAAAAGCCGTCCACTTTGTAGTACATTTTACACTTTTACGTGTGGCCTATGTGTGTGTGAGAAAATATGTGCTGCGTTGCATTTTTAGTTTTTAATCACTTAATAATGGGAATTGCAATCATTAATAAGGGGAGCATTTAGCCGAGGTGGACAGGTGTAAGAGAGAATCTTGAAACATGGATAGGGGTTGTTGTGAGACAGCCAATGAGAGCCCAGTAAAGGGTAGCGAGGGAGAATCAATGCATCTGTGATAATATTTTCAAAATAAAATAACAGATAAGGAAATGCATTTACTTTTTGGGGGATTTCTTAACTTGAATCTTTTTCGTATCTCGAGTAACTCATTTGCATCAAAATAAATTCGTAACCTGAAAATTTCATACCTAGAGGCATTCGTAAGTAGAGGTATGACTGTATTTTCACATACCTAGTGTGGTCCATTCACAATTTTGAGATTGAAGGAGAAAAAGCATGACGCTTGAAACGGCATCCTCTGACATGTCTTGCCGTTTGTAAAAAATATCTTTACTTTGAAAGCCCTTTGGGATTTAACAGAAGCCACACGCTGGCTGGCGTATACAACGAGGCAAGTTTAACAGTGTGTACACTTAAATAGCAATTAATACAATTCCCACTCGTCCTGATTATACATTTGGGTTACATTTGAAATGTATCTTGATGAATAATTGAGTAGGGCCACTCTCACGTTGCATGTCTTTAATGTTTCACTCTTCCTCCGAGGCTTGTGATAGACGTGTGCTCGTGCGCGCCCACGCATCAGACGTTTCGTCAAGTTTTATTTTCGGAAATTTCTTTCAAGTGCCATTGACATGATAGACGTCCAATCGTGAGGCTTTTTTCCATCCTGCTGGGAATTTAAATGAGTTTATTGCTAGTAGACATCTAATCCATTTGAAGTTGGAGGGCCGGCAGTGAATACGCTGATGGATTAATCGTCTATTGCCAGTAATTTTACACAATGAGTTAATAGAAACAAACGAGTCTGAGGAACTGTTCACAGATAAATTAATGTATTTAAAAAAAAATACTTTTGTGATTTAAAAAAAAACACTAAATAAAAAGCGAATAAAACAAAGCTACTCAGTAAAAAACGCTTATTGAATATTTTCACATTCAATTATTTTTTATTGATCTATAGACATATTATATTATCATTATAATTGAGATTCTATTATTATTCATTACCTATCAAGAGGGCACATAATGGTTTAGTGCAAGGGTGTTTTTAGTTCAAAAATCATTTTGTAAAATCTAAAAATATATTTAAAAAAAGCTAAAATAAACATTGTTTTAGATCTATAAAAAACTGTTGGTTCGCGGGCCGCTTTAACGTTAACCTGATTTCACGTGGGCCGGACCATTTTAGATATAATATTTAGATATTTTTTTATAAATGCATTAAAAGAACTGGATTAAAAGCCCTGAATATTCAGTTTTTTATAGATCTAAAACAATGTTTATTTTAGCTTTTTTAAATATATTTTTAGATTTTACAAAATGATTTTTGAACTAAAAACACAGAAAAAAATGATTAAAAAATTAAAAAAATTAATTTAAAAGGGGGAAAATCAGGAAATTTAATATACATCTATACTCTTCATTTTAATTTAATCCTAAAACAGAAAGTCGGCACTCATGATTTACTTTCCCGGGCCACACAAAATGATGCGTCGGGCCAGATTTGGCCCCCGGGCCGCCACTTTGACACATGTGGTTTAGTGGTTCACTTGCCTGACTTCGATGCAGGCTGGCACATGCTCAATTCCCTCTGGTGGCGGTATGATTGTGAGTGCAAATGGTCGTTTGTCTAGGTGTACCTTACGGCTGACTGGCGACCAGTCTGGGGTGTGGTCCACCTTTCGCCTGAAGTCAGCTAGGACAGACTCCGGCAACCCCCGCAAAACTTGAGACAACAAACAAGGAGAGGTGTGAAAAGTTTGTGGTGTTGCATTGTGGGATAGCTTTACATGGTTATCATGATGATGAGGAAGGTCATCTAATTACCGATGGCTATGGCACATTGCATGTATTATTTTAAAAATGAATAAAATAATTTACTATGCATTCAGGTTTATAGCAATATAAAATTAATTTAAAGATCAAATTTTCACCATTGTTTTTGCATAAAAATGTGTTATTTAAGTCCAAGTTCTCTCATCTCATTTTCTGAACCGCTTTATCCTCACTAGGGTCGCAGGGGGTGCTGGAGCCTATCCCAGCTGACTTCGGGCCAGAGGCATGGGACACCCTGAATTGGTGGCCAGCCAATCGTAGGGCACAAGGAGACGGACAACCATGCACACTCACACCCATACCTAGGGGCAATTTAGAGTGTCCAATAAGGCTACTATGCATGTTTTTGGAATTTGTGAGGAAACCGGAGTACCCAGAGGAAACCCACGCAGGCCCGGGGAGAACATGCAAACTCCACACAGGTGTGACATGGATTTGAACCCAGGACCCCAGAGCTGTGAGGCCGACGCGCTAACCACTTGCCCCACCGGACCGCCCCATTGATCATCAAAATACATTAAATAAATATTATGGATACATATTTTTAATTTATTGCAGACGCCAGAATGGATGTGCAGATCGCAAAAGTCAATTGCCCAAACATTACGTAAAATGAGTCCAATATTTCTATGGGTTTGCCCACATCATAGCCCTCGAAATGAAAACAAAACTACAACGTGGCCCGCGACAAAATTGAGTTTGACGCCCCTGTAATTTCGACGGCGACGTCCTCACGCCTCCCCAGCATGTGTTGTTGCTCCTCAAACTCCATAAAAGTGGAAAGAAAGTGGCCAAATGTGAAAGAGTCGTTTGCCTGATTGTTCGGATATCTGATTTGTCGGGTTTTTTCCCACCGGGAAGGCGTTGACTGGTGCGTCTGTGTTGTCCGACGGCGGGCGAGCACTTGAAGCAGTCAGGCAGGCAGCCTCACTGGCACACAGACCTGACCTAGAATTGCTACTTAGAATTCGGAGCAAACCATTCCCCCGCATTAGAGAGGGGTGTCTCTGCTGACGGGAGTGCTCGTAAGAGCGACGTCAGAAAATCTTTACTGGGATGCAATGGAGTATACCGGACCGCTGGAAAAACTCGAGTGAAAATGGAGGGGAGGCGGCGACGGAGGGGGACGTGTTTGTGTTTGATGACGCTGCCGTGGAAATGTTGTGATTTTGGCGTGCCGCGATGAGGAATCCGAAGTCCCAGGTGAGTGTTACGTTTGGGGCGGATAGGAAAAAGGAAAAGTGTCGCTAGTCAACGTAAAAGGCAGAGCTCGCCTCCTGGCAACGGGGCACACGCGGGGTCCTCCTCCCGGGGACGTCTCACTCCGGTATCCGTCCGTCCGAGTCCGAGCGACACCCCCTCCCCACTCACACTAACCCACCCACCCACCCGAAGGCTCTTCGGCTGCTGGCTAGCAAAGCCCCCGCGTCGCGTCCACAGCCGCGGAGGACAACCGAGGCGCTTCTTTTCCACGTTACAGAAGCTCCATTTCCCCCCTTTCCTCCTCTGCTCGTCTCCCCTCCTCCTCCTCCCATTCCCAGCAAGCAACCAGCGCGACAAAAGCGGATTATTCACGATGGTCTCGGCATGGCGCAAAAGCTACGGAGAATTGCTGTTTTTTTAGCCGCCGACACTGGAGGACCGCCCGTTCTTGGTGGGGAAAATGGAAAAAAAAGGATACAATGCCCGCCGCGCATATTGTGCATTCCACGGGAGCTCCGCGGACGTGGGGTATTGTATTTTCTCGTTTCTCATTCAGAAAAAAAACAGCTCTTCGGTGTGATTCGTGTGATTTATACACGGCGGCGATGAGAGATTAGAAAGGCCTTGAGCCTTCTCATCTTAATTGTTACATTGTTAACGGAGCTAGCATAACTTGAACAACGCGGGCCCTCGCGCGGGGGGAGGCTTTTTTCTTTATGGAGCCACGGTGTGACCGTGAAGGCAACCCTCGCGTTGCGTTCGAGGGACCGGCAGGACGTCGTGATTCTCGCCGCCCGGTGGCCTCCCTCTTTGGGAAGACTTTGTTTGCGCTGGCCGAGAGGCTCCATGAATGCTCAAGTCCTCCCTGCCCCCCCGAAGCTACTTCACCCCCCACCGCAGCAGCAGCAGCTCGGGCTCTGTGGCGAAACAGGAACAACTTCATTTTTTTAGGGGAAAAACAGGGGGAAGAAGTTTTTCAAGCGCCATTGGTTTGACTTTTCCTTTTTGTAGCTACCAGGAGTTGCCCAAGTGGGGCGCTGAGATTCAATGGGGGGGAGGCGAGGCAGGACTCTCGACTGATGCGTAGCCGATGTGTGCTTTAAGTTTATTTATAGTTTGGGGTTTGTAGCCGTGTGTGTGTATTTTTGGAGGCCGTTTGTGAAGAACTTTATGCGGCTTTGTGCTGTCTTACACACACACTTGAAACACGCCAAAGTGGGAGCTTTGTCTCTACTGGACCAGAGCCACAGGTTCTTCTAGTGTTAGCATACTTTTTCTGCGTTCCACGGAAGAAATCCGTTCCAAATTCAGTTGTTGTTCATTTATTAACATTGTTTTGACACCCAATTGTAGTTTGGTGACGCTCTTGGCAAGAATCGTGTTCAAGTGTCACCCACAGACAGAATTGCTAAAGCTTTTTAGCTTCCTGAACACTAGCCACAACATGAACATTTGGAATTTGCTTCCCTTTAAAACGTAAAGAGAGAAAGCTTAAGTGGTTAGCATGTCAGCCTCACAGCTCTGGGAGACCTGGGTTTAAATCCATGTGACGTCCACCTGTGTGGAGTTTGGATGCTCTCCCCGGGCCTCCGTGGGTTTTCTCCGGGTACTCCGGTTTTCACACTCCAAAGACATGGCTGATTGGACACTCTAATTGCCCCTTGGTATGAGTTTCGTCGTGAATGGTCGCTTGTCTCCTTGTGCGCTGCTATTGGCTGGCCACCAATTCAGGGTGTCCCCCGCCTCGAGCACGAAGTCAGCTGGGATACGCTCCGGCACCCCCCGTGACCCTAGTGAGGATAAAGCGATTCAGAAAATGAGGATGAGAATGTGTATTATGACTGTTTGAATGGCAAATATTTCAAAGTCATTTTTTATGGCTACATGCTAGGGTTGTGAAAAGTATCGATGCTAAAATCTTGTATCCAGGTATAATATTTGATTGCAAAGTTATCCACACTCCGGTATTGTTTTTGCACTACCACGTGTCACCAGGGTGTTTGTATCTCATGGGGTAAATTTGATATAGCACTGCTTTTGACCATAATGGAGGGTATTTTTTTTTTGCATTTTTCTTGGTAATTTATTGGCTGCCACTGACAATGGATGTCTTCGTGACCAACACCTTAAAAGTGACAGCAGATGATTGAATGCTACATTGGTTGGTATTATTAAAGGCACTCAAGAGTTGATGAAAACATTTAATTTGGGGATTTTTATTTGTTTTGTATCATAAAAGGTTCAGGTATTTTAGGAGTATCTATATCGGGTTTCGAGAAATTTCTTTTGTTCATTTACTCAAAATTGCAAATTTTTCATGCGGAACGTGTTTGTGCTGTTGTCGCAGAATGATCATGTACAGGAAATGCCGAAACCCGTTTTCAAAAATTCTCTTTGGTTGAATAAACAATCTTTAGGCAATATCATCCCCAGTCAAAGTTTCTAAAACTAATAAATTAACATGCAACTATTTTGATATGAATTAGCTAGAGCCATTGTTCAACTTAAAATTGTCCACATGCTCCAACTACATCCTTTTTCGATTTCTGTTACCTAAAAGCAGACTTTGTGTTTACCCAAAATAAGAAACGATGACCAACATGTTTCCTTTTTTTGTAACATTTGACAAACCAAACTGTTCACTGAAAAATCATTACCACATATTGATTTTCATGTATTTCATCTTTATTTGCAAATATACTACTAATCTGTAATGGCCATGAAGTTAAAGCGGCATTATGGAATATTTGCTTTCAGGTATTTGTTAAATGGCCCTGATATGGAAATACTTCTAATACGATTCTACATAGTTAAGCTTAAGATTTTCCCATTTTAATAGACAATTTGTGACCTGAAAAGTTATTGCGTTGATTCTGTGTTTACAAAGGGTGTCCTGCCCGCCACCGTTAGCCAATCAGAAGGCAGGTCTTTGTCTTTGTCCAGGTTGCCACAGCCAGGTAGGCTAAGGTTGCTACCACATTCATAGTTAGAATTAACAACATTGTGTACCAATAGAGCTAAATATTTTGTTCCTTATTTCAAGTGAGTCATGTCAAATTCAGAATGTGTTTTGGAGATGCGTTTCGAAGAATGTAGACACAAAGAGCCAAAATATTGAAGAAAGATTGTCAAAGTTGCCCGACTTCTCAAAAATAATGTAATTTCGAGTTTTCCTATATTTCTTTGCTGTATGTTAAATTGGCAATAGGAATATGAAAGAAATTTGTGCGTTTATGCTAATGTTGTGTAGCATCTACAAGGTCCATTGACCAGGGCAAAAATTGTGTTTTATGCATGTTGGTCGGTAATTTAAATAAAAATGAATGGAGGAATTAAATTCCCTGTGGATCCTGTCAAAGCATTAACTAATGAAATATTATTTGGCAGCGCGCTGATGTGTATTTTGAGAAAAGTACTGTACAGTAATACCTCAACATACGATTGCCCTGGCATACGAGCAATTTGAGATACGAGTAAAATTTTGAGCAAATATTTATCTTGAGATACAAGACCAATTTTGATATACAAGCATACAGCGGACACGAGAGGCTGCTCATTAGAACATCATGGACACTGTCTTTCTGGTCGCAACTCCCTCGTGTAATGTCTCTACAAGCACTAGGTGGAGCGTTGCATTTTTTCAGTGTTTTTTTCCCCATTAGTCAGTGCGAATGGCGGAGCTTGTTCGCTAATACGAGAGGAGTACCACTTCCCGGGCAAGTCAGCAAGTGGTCGTGCGTTATCCTATTGTGAGGACATTTGAGTGCATCATTTTTGGAATATTTTGAAGGGAAGACAAAAGCAAACAACCCTCGATAGGTTGCATCTGAAGGTCAGGGTGGCGGCGGGGCCAAAGAGCCAACCCCCAGAGAAGAAAGGTCTAAAAATTTAAAACAAAATTAGAGTTAAGTTTAGTGTATGGTTAGATTAAACTTATTTTTGAGTGTCTGCATCGTAATCCAAGTTCATTTAGATGTGTTTATTTTATGTTACGAGCGCGTTGCTGTGCAATAAGTCTCTCTTTTTTTAAAATTCCCGTTAACACAAAAGAGCTAACTTGCTAAAATGATTTGTACACCAACTTAACCTTAGTGCAATTTGACACCATGTTGTTAAGACTTGCATAAACTCATTTAAAGTCCCACTTTCACTATTTTTTAAAGACTAATTACGTTATTGAATCTTGTCAGAGTTTTCAAAAATCTATTATCAAGATCCACGGATCCATAACTATTGAAATTTAGCATTTTTTATTTTTATTTTAGCTTTTTGCCTCTGCACAGTTGAAACCGATGACATAAGCAAAGCCAAGAACTCTAGCACGATTATATGACACAATGGAAAACAGTCAAAACTCATAGACTTTTTCCTAATAGAATACTTATCGGCTGGTCTACTTCAGTGCACAATCCATTCTGCTCATCGCTTGGTCAGACGGAGAAAAACAGAGGCTTGTATTGGCAGTGTTTTTTTTAGCAATTTCTTACACAACACGTGTTAACCATTGTTGTGTATACAACACGTATTAACCATTTCTCTTATACAAACGATTGAATTTCTTTGTTTCTTATCTGGCAACCTGAAAGGGGAAAATATGTTGTTTTCTGTATAGCAATGTTTTTTTTTTTAAGTCTTACCTATTTCGTTGTTAAACTAATTAAGCAATAAAATTAAATCTTAACATATAACATGACAGGTCTCACCAAGTTCTTATAGTATAAGCACGCTTCCAGGTACTCAATGCAAAAGTTCACTTAATTCTTATACTTGTTTTTTCCTATTGCCCCGATCAGCTTTAGCATTTATATAAAAATAACTCATTAGCTGCATTTAATGTCGCTAGATGTCCAATCTATTTGAATTGGGCCGGCTAGCAACGATTTAAACAATCGCTTTTAGCTCCTCCCAGTCCTTATGGATCGGACATTTCTCGCTGTAATTGGTGCTTAAACATGATCATTCAATGCCAGCCATTGACTAATAAAATCATGTTGACCTCTGTTGCTTTAAACTGCAGCAAAGGAGTTAAATAAGTCCCACCTGTGATTTTTTTTCTATTAAGAAAATGAAGCAAAAATACAACAATCTGAATGGTTTAGTTGAAATTTTTTTTTTAAACTCTTAATATTTTAAAATAGATAATATCAAGCATGAGCACCAACGCTAAAAATGCCAACACTCTTCATATGCTATACGCCGAATATCACAGGATTAAATTCCAACGTATGCTTTGCTAATGAGCATAACCAATGGCTTTATGAGATTGTTGTGGGCAGTAGCGGTACTTTAAATTGCGATGAGATGTCTCAAATCCTATCTTGGTGGCCGTTTTGTGCCTCTAAAGAAAGCATTTAATGGACGCCGTGTATGCGCTGTCCAAGCTGTTTCCAATCACACAAGGCACACTTTCTTATTTGAGGACTGAGGGCCCCCTCAATTGCTAAGCAACACCGCTGTCTGCTTGCATCATTTATGCGATGCACACAGGTTATTTTTCTCGTCTTCCAATTCGTCGTTGTCTTCTTTTCATTATAGCCACCCGTCAAATGCTGTCGCTCGTTGCTGGTCCATTTCCCATTTTGGTCGACTTTGGAAAGAAAAAATCTCAATGAGAGAACTTCCCATGTCTCAATATTTATCTCTATCACTACAAATTTGCTGAAAACAATCAGCTCCCAAGTGTGCTGAGCACAATGACGACTGCTTTTCAGTGGTTAAATTTGGACCGGTTTATTACATTGTTTTTGTCTGTTGGCTAGTGAAAACGACAACATCGATCAGCTGTCAAATTGTATAAAAAGTGAAACGACTACTTTTGATTGGAAGTCTACTAGTAACAAACTCATTGACATCCCCATACATTTTGTCTGTCCCTGCCAATGGCAGCCAAAGAGTTAATATATTGGTAAATGAATTGCAAACAGAGGGCCTGTGGTCCAGATTTGTCCCACAACACATTTTTCATACCATCTGCATTCGACTTCATGTTTCTCGCTAAAATAACATTGAAATTAAAATTTTGTCGTTCTTGATGAAAGATCAATGGCTCCAGAAATCAGAGAATATTTAATGATTTTTCAACCTCCCCTTTTGACAAATATGTTTTAAAATTTAAATAAATAAATACATTTTCCAAAGAAAAAAAAAGATTTTTTTTACAGTTTTATTTGAAAACAAAGAACGAGGGAGAATAATCAGTTTTCATTCAATTTAAGAAGCATGTGCATAAAGTATTGGATGAATACACATGGACATAAAAAAATAATACAGATGATTAAAAAATGTAGAAAATTAAATTCAATATACATTTAAAATCCTTAAAACAAAAATCATAATGTTTAAAAAAATAATTGTATTATAGTAATTAAACTATTTTAATTTAAAAAAAATAAGTAAATGGGGAATGTATATTTTCCTCAAATTACCGTATTTTCACCCCTATAGGGGGCACATAAAAGCAAAGATTTCTCTAAAATGGACAGGGCGCAAATAAAAGTCTAAAAAACAATTCTAAAAGGGGCAAGACGCACATAAAAGTCTAAAACTTTCTCTAAAATGGACAGGGCGCCCAATCCGTCGGTGCGCCTTGTGTATGGACTAAATTCAACATTTTGTAGATGTCACTATATGACCCTTGGCGCTTGACTGCCAGGGTACATTTCTTGCCAATACGCTACTTCTATGGAGAAGAAAAGGATTGATGTGTGATTATGAACATATTTGGCTATGCATTTTGCAAAACCATATTGATTTGACCCCCGCCAATAGCACCTGCAGTGTTCAAACTGGGAAATCTCTACTTTGCGGAGGAACGTGGCTATCGAGCGGCATCGTGCGCCTCGATAAAAATGAGTCCTCGGTTTGCAAGTGCAGGGAGCTGGAAAATCAGCTTCGCCAATTAAAAAAGACAACGCTGAGTTTCCGCGGAAGTAAGGCGAGCGGCTTGGGAGCGATAAATGTCCGATGGCAAATATAATTATACAAAGACTGAAAGGCAGCGTTGAGCAAGTTATGCGATGATTTGTGAATGGCGTGTGGATGACTGGGCTAAAGTGTCGGTGAGCCGGCCGAGCTTTCACTTAAGCCGGTTGGCGTCACTTTTCCGAAAGCCACGGCGACAACTCAGACAGACGGATTTGTCTGTTTTAATGCTGTGACGTGAGTACACATTACGTCTATAAGAACAATCCAACTCACTTTTGCAGCCTTTTTTAAAACATGTGCAACATTATGGTAGTGCTAGCATGTGTTTCATGCTAGCAGTACAGTACTGTAGCGCCCATTGAGCCAAAGCACCTTTGTATTGGCAAAATACAGAAATTGAACCTGCAACTGAGACATTGCCCTTTAAACTGGTGAGCCCTATAAGCGTGAAAATTGGTATTTAATTCTGTATTTAAAAAAATGCATATGAAATTGTTTTTTATTCCTTATTAGTATATATTTTTTTTAAATCTTGGTTTTACTTCAATTCAATGTCTGAAATTTGACATTTTAAATAATTTTCTATTTTTTAATTTACTTTTTATTCATTTTCTTTTTTTGAATCGCTTTATCCTCATTAGGGTTGTGGGGGGTGCTGGAGCCTATCCCAGCTGACTCCGGCGGGTGACATCCTGAATCGGCGGCCAGCCAATCGCAGGGGATAAGGAGACAAACAACCATTCACGCTCACGCTCATACCTTGGGGCAATTTAGAGTGTCCAATCAGCCTATCATGCTTGTCTTTGGAAAGTGGGAGGAAACCGGAGTACCCGGAGAAAACCCGCACATGCCCAGGGAGAACATGCAAACTCCACACAGGTGGACCGACCTGGATTTGAACCCAGGATCCCAGAGCTGTGAGGCCGATGCGCTAACCACTTAATGCGCCGGCCCGTCCCATTTATTTTTTTAATGGTTTTTATATTTTTAATTCCGAATTACCACAATTGTAATTGTGTTTTTAATGAAGCTATGTGTATTTTTATAATTATATTTATTTTCTTGTGCTTATGCATTTGCCCAATTCTTTTTGTTAGAGTGGGTAACCTCACAGTTCTGAGATTGAGGGTTTGGACCTTCCTGTGTGAAGTTTATAAATTCTCCCCGGGTTTGCATGGGTTTTTTTCCGGATACCCCGGTTTCTTTCCACACCCCAAAAACATGCATAAAAGGTAGGTTGAACAGTCTAACCTTGTGACCCTTGTGAGGATAAGCAGTGCAGAAAATTGATGAATGGGGTTATGTTTTGGGGTTACTAAATTGTTTTGTTTTTAAGATTATACAAGCATTATCAAGAGTGAGGAAATAAACATCACATGGCTGATGCATCTCGCGCATCTTATTTTTTAACATTCACTCCTACAAAAGTATCAAATCAAATCAGGCACTAATGTAATATAACATTTTAAAACATAACCTTATCTAGAAGCCAGTGCAGCCCGCTACATGGTTACTGGGATGACAACACAAACAAATGAAATCAACTTTGTCCACAGTAGTCACGCAAGATCATAAAATGAATTGACAACCATTAATTCATTCATTTTCTCAACCGCTTATCCTCACAAGGATCGCGGGGGTTGTTGGAGGGGGACATCCCTGAATTGGTGGCCAGCCAATCGCAGGGCACAATCCTAGGGGCAATTTAGAGTGTCCAATCAGTCTACTATGCATGTTTTTGGAATGTGGGAGGAAACCGGAGTACCTGGAGAAAACCCACGCAAGCTGGGGGAGAACATGCAAACTCCACAAAGTGAGGACCGTTGTGGGATCGAACCCTTGACCCCCGAACTGTGAGGCCAATGCGCCAACCACTCACCTACCCGGCCGCCATAATTGAAAGCTATTTAAAAAAAATTGTAGACAATATTTAAGCGCTGGGGTTATAGTTTTGTCTTTTTTAAACACCATGAGATTGCACGAGATTGTGGTGGCAAAAAGGAAGTAGCAGGATGACTGGAGTTGTGGACCAATTTAAAAATAATAGCATTAGTCAGTGGGATTTTATTTTCATCTGGCTGGCGTTATCCGGAGATTGTTGCAGCGAAAAATATCGCCAAAGTAATATCAAACTTTCTCTTGACATTTCAACATCCTGCAAGTTGTTTGAGAGTAAAGCATGTAGGAGAATTTCAAATAGCAACGCATAAAATGCTGTAGTGCTTCATTTGACTGACTTCGGTGCGGGCAACATTGGGGGTGTGACTGTAAGTGTGAATGGTTGTCTGTTAATGTCTGTGCCCTACGACTGGCTAGCCAACAATCTGCCTTTTGCCCAAGGTCAGCTGGGATAAGCTCCAACACCCCGTGACTCTGACAAGGATTGGTGGTGTTGAAAATGAGTGAATAATCACAGAGGATACAGACAACACGATATGTTCTAAATTCCAATACCAATATAGTTTATTAAGTCTTGAAAGTAAAAACCATAAGTATTGGTAGATAATTAGATATCTGGAGATTTGAGCAAAAATCTGTATTCTACAGTGGTACCTCGAGATACGAGCTTAATTCGTTCCAGGACTGAGCTTGTATGTCGATTTACTCGTAACTCAAATCAACGTTTCCCATAGAAATGAACTAAAAACAAATTAATTCGTTTCAACCCTCTAAAAAAACACCAAAAACAGGATATTGCATTGGGAAAAACATTTTTATTGGTTCTAATTCGCCATCTATTAACAAAGTAACAAATAACTAGTGGTTTAATAGCACTAAAAGGTGTTTAATAGTACTAAAATTAGACGGATTTCGCGGAGGGGAGAGAGAAGGGGGGACTTTTTGCAAAGCAACGCGCTCGTAACATAACCTAAACAAATTTGAATGAACTTGGATTATGATGCAGACACACTCAAAAATAAGTTTAATCTAACCTTACACTAAACTTACTTCTAATTTTGTTTTACATTTTTATACCTTTCTTCTCCCGGGTTGCCTCTATTTGCCCTGCCTTCACCCTGACTTTCAGATGCAACCTATCAACGGTTGTTTGCTTTGTCTACCCTTCAAAATATTGCCAAAATGATACACACAAATGTCCTCACAATAGGATAACGCACGACCATTTGCCAACAATAAGTAGTATATACTCCTCTCGTATTAGCGATCGCTCCGCCATTCACACTGACTAACGGGAAAAAAAATACTGAAAAAAATGCAACGCTCGTATATCAAAATTTGTCTCGTATCTCAAGATAAATATTTTCCCGAAATTTTACTCGTATCTCAAATTGCTCGTATGTCAAGGTATTACTGTATTGAACTGCATCTGTTTAATCTGTATAGTTTTAGGTTGCAGCACAATTTGATGTATTTTAGCTTTGTTGCAGGATATTGTAATGTCAATTCACAAAGTGTGTATGTGTGTGTGAAAACCTTTCATAACTGTTGTATAATGTTTCACCAAATGCTAGAGCACTAGCTTGTATCGTATGTTGTCCAATCAGCAGCATTTCTTTTCCTCGCTGTGCTTGTTAGTGCCCTGAAAAAGCAAAGTTTTCTCTCTCCCTGTGTGTCGCAGGTGTGAATGACTTGTGGCTGTAGGGTGTCGTGAGCGGGCCGGCGTATTGCGAGCGTAGACACACCCGCACGCGTGCAGCCTCCAAGGGGGGAGGGGGCTGACTGCCATCGCTGCCCAGGGGACCTGAGGCCTGGCCCTCCATATGAGGCCCTGCACAAAGGGCAGGGGGGGCTTCTGAGGTAAGCCACACTCATTTTTGGCATTCACTGCCAACCCTTGATGGCAATAGACGTCTAAATCATTTGAACTGAAGTTGCATGCCTTTAGTAGTGTTTTAAAAGGAGATTGGGAATTGTACAGAAGGTCAAAAAGTTGTGCCGCTGCACAGAAAAATTGTGATATTACGAGATTGAAACAGGCATAAAACTTTGGCTATGTGAAGTCTATGTGACCACAAAACTGCTTTTCACATAATATTAAGAGATTGAAGTAATCTTGGGAGAATAAATCATAAAATTAGGAAAATAAAATCTGTACATTATATATGTTTTTTACATCACAAATGGGAACTTTTGGACATGTAAGGTCAGTGTGAAAAATTTGACTTTTTTGTGCTTTGATTTCTGTGATATATTTTGAGAATTACTTTATATTGTAAATATCGGTGGCAGAATTTTAATTAAGATTTTCAGATGGTGGTGGACCTTGAGATTTTTGCGATGAATAAAGTTTTCTATTTTGTGATCACTGGAAATAAGTTCAAAAGCTTGTATATTGTTATACCATATTTTCACGACTGTATGGTGCATCATATTTTAAGCCGCAGTGTCAGTAACGAGTGCTATTTCTGTATTTGACACACACAAAGGACGCACCGTTTTTAAAGACGCAGCCAGGCATGGCAAAACATACACCAGCTTAAACATACACGCTACACCCACACGCTAAAAACACGTTTTTAAAAAGGCAACGGAAGCAAAACTGAGTTCGGTTGTACTTTATTTAGCCATTTTACAATGTACTCACGTCATCATCACCCACAAATCCATAAAAGTCCTCATTTTCTGTGTCCGAATTGAACAATTGACCAAATGAGTCATCGAAAACGCTGAGTTTCATACGTTCGTCCAGGCGGCCACAATCCATTCGCAAATATTAGCTAGCTAGTAGCTAGCGTAACTATTCCAACGCTGCCTTCCATGCTTCGTAAAGTTGTGTTGATGTCGATGGGCAGGCCACAATCCATTCGCAAATAGTAGCTAGCGTAACTATTCCAACGCTGTCTTCCATGCTTTGTAATGCTGTGTTGATGTCGATGTCCAGGCCACAATCTATTGGGTGTATTGACAAAAGAACTACTACATATCCCAGCAGTCACTGCGCAGTACTTTTTCTACGGGGAAAATAGTAAAGTCGGGGGCTGCTTGCCGTAGTTGTGAGAGCTGTAGAGGATGGTGTACCCTATCGACTGATTTATTTTATTTTATCGTGAGGACAATTTTAGTATTGATCCATATATAAAGCACACTGGATTATAAGGCACCCTGTCTATTTTGGAGAAAATTTAGGACTTAAGTGCGCCTTATAGTCGTGAAAATACGCTAATACTGCCAAATAAAGACAGTTCATTTTATTGAATTCTTATCTCTGTAATTGCCAGCTGTTTGGATTGTGTCATAACTACTACTTTTCTGTGGTGCTAAGCCTGAGCTGTCAGGTGAATTGTTTACATTTGGTGGCCGAATCCAGCCTGCCCTATCATTTAATTTGACCTGTAAAAGTAACGCATGTGCGTCAACTTCATTTATTTGCTAGAATAAAATCCACGTAAAATTGCTGCAGTCTAAAAAAATAAGTAAAAGTATTGACATCTGATTACTCCTTTCTTTTTATGAATAAAATGCCAAAATGAAAAAGTTTATTTCAGCTTACATTTTTTGAGTTTTCAGATTTTTGTCCAAGATAAACAGAAAAATATATATATTTATTTTTCTATTTAAACTTTGTAAAATGTAAATGTATTTTTTTTGCTTTTTTGTTCTATTAATTGTTCCTAATGAATGTAAAAAATCAGCTTAAAAATTTTAAGTTAAAATGATCACATTTACAATTTTTCTATATATTTAAAAAAAATATAAAAGTATTTTTTTGATAATAGAAAAGAGTTTTTTTTTTTTTTAATAAGAAAATAAGTATTGAAGGACATTTTCATTTTCTTGTTTTTTTAATCCTAAATGTATAAATTTTTTACCGATAATCATTTGTTGTTTGAGAAATTAACTGATTGGATCCAACGAGATCCTAGTCCAAATGGAATACCGTCAGTGGAGCTAATGAGATAAACCATAATATTACTTTTTTCTTTTATTTTTGGGAATTTCCGTACACTCTTAGACAAAGTGGTGCCATTGTGCGCCAGCTTAAACACCATGCATATTTTCTCTCTTTTGACATTTATCTGCAAAGACATCGATAGCTTTGTCGTGATGCGAGGAAGCCCTTGAGTTGTGACATATTTATTCCGGAAAGAAGCGGTATCTGAACATTGTTTGGTTGCAATCTGGGGACGAAAAACGGTCATGCTGCAGTTTATTTCCATGTTATCTAATCCCAGTGCATGTTAAGTTAAAAACAGCGGAGAGGTGAAGGACGCTTGGGGAAATGGATATTGATGAAAAGCAGCGGAGGATTTATTTTCTCCTGTGTTCATTGGCCTCTCATGTTTCTTTTTGCATTTGTTTGCTCGGTGGGATTTCTAATTAAAACTCTAAAGATTTGTGCTGCGTTCGAGGCGCTTTGCTTACTTCCCTATGGAATCCTTTGTGGGGGTTGGGGGCTCCCTTCAAACTCGTACAGATAATTAATACCACTTCAAGTATCTGCTTGTATGTACTCAATATTGATTTGAATACTCTGGACTTGTTTTGTTGTTTCTTTTGATCCTTCCAAATTTTATATTTCATCTTGTTGTGGCTGTACTTCGCAGTTCTTGTTCTGGTGTAGTAAAATTAAACCCTTTAAAAGCCTGCCTTACTTGATTTAGATATCATTTTGGTTTTAGCTGAAACTGGTTATTACCTGGTACTTTTTGTGCCCAAACATTTCTTGAACTGATAGGTCCCAATAGGGCTGGTAATTTTGAGGTCATTTTTGTGGATGAAAAAAAAAGGATATTTGGAATCACTTGCGCCATTTTTATTTGAAAAGATGCTAAGAAATCCAGCATATACTTGTTTAGGTCCCAGCAAAACCACTACTAAAACACAACCAATCCATATTCTTGGATTGGTTGTGTTGTGGTACAGATTTGGATGTAAAATGACTAGTTTGGTAAACTTTGAAGTTCAATGTTGTTCAAATGCTTGATTACACTCCAAGTGAGGAAACGTGTAAAGCAAAACAGACATAATACAAATGTAGGTATATTGTGCACTAAAATACAAACTACAGTAATCCCTCGATTATCACGTCCTCTTTTATCGCGAATTCACTACTTCACGATCCCCCCGTGTTAATTATTTAAAAAATATATAATTTTCTTTTTGTTTTTTTTTTAAACCGGTACTTTTTATAGAATGCCGTCTATTATTCTGTATTATCATTAAGATATATTCTCGCAATATTATTGTTGACATTTTATTTTTCTGTAGTAATATTAGATCTTAAAATTTTAAGATCTCACTATTTTCACATGAAATGAATCGGAAGTTGCTTGGCTTTCATGGGATGAGACTTTTGGATACGGAGGATCTGTGACTTCAAAACTTCTTTTGACGTGATATTTCTAGAAAGAAATTGTAAAATTACAAGATTAAAGTCACTTTTACAAATCTTTACATTAAATCCTGTAAAGGCGAACACAAAACTCTTTTTGGTGCCGGGCTTAGCATGAGTAAGGCGTTTTTGTGCGATGTTTAAACTTTCATTTAAGCCTAGCTCCCCTTATCCATAACAAGTAGAGCAAATGGCAGGTGCTATTTTACCACGAGAACTAGCGGCTGGGCTAAAATCAAATATTCTGCACTCCATCACTTTATTCTTCCATAGGAGTTGAAATTCCGGTTTCTGGGGGGACAAAATGTTGTCTCATTTTCGGGCTGAGAGAGCCAATGGGGAGTTTATTTACCACCAAGTGTGCCGCTGCTAACGCTTACATTAATAAGTAAAAACGTATCTGATGGCAGCATTTTGTAGCATGTTTATGAAGGTCCCTTAAGCCTATTTTCCAACATGAAGTACAAATTTGTGTTTTTGAGGTTCTGTTATTTATGGGCGTTACCTTAAAAAATGTTTCTCTTTGGGTTTGGTGCTCTCCAGGTCTGCAGGAAAGTAGCAAGAACAGTTAGACTTATTTCTCTAGTGTGAGTGACAGACATGTTTGTCCACCTGCCTTGAACAGGAAGGGTCTACTTATGCTGAGTTGTTTTCTTGTGGAAGGCCTCATTGCGGTCAACCGAACCTGTTGGTTTAAAAATTGAGTGTTTTAACATTGACGACACAATAACGCTGGCATATTACTACTTGGAATACTGAAACAGAGGAAATGGATCTCCAACCTTCACAGTCCTCTAACTCATTTTAATGTTAAAATTAGTTGCCATTGATGGTGATAGATGTCTATTTGAACTAGGAGGGGCTGAGAGAGATCATGACATATGGTAAAAACACTCAATACAAACCTATGTATTGTTGAATATAGTAGTAATTTAACCCGCGACACTTGTGAGGATAACGCACTCGTAACGGAAAGAACAAATTTAAATTAACTTGGATTAATATATACAGACACTCAAACATGCGTTTAATGTAACTTTACACAAAACGGAATTCTAATTTTGTTTTAATTTTTTTTTACCTTCGTTCTCTGGGTTAGCTGTTTGCCACGCCTCCACCCTCATGTCCGCTATCGATGGGCTGTTTGCTGTTGTATTCCCTTCAAAATATTCTGAAAATGATGCACACAAATGTCCTCACAATAGGATAACGCACGACCACTTGCCAACGAGAAGTAGTCTTGAATGAGCGATCGCGGGAGCTAACAGGCTAAGGAAGGAAAAACAGGAAATGCAACAGCTCAGCCTACCCACGTATTGATTGTGGGTAATGAAGTTTTATTCTGAGAAAGGGTGCCATTGGCTATCGGTGTTGTATGCACGAGTATACTTCATTACCCAGAAAGCCCTCTTTTTGCCTGCGCATGCGCGTTGTGCGTTTTCTGGTCCATGTGTAGGAGAAACTCGTGTGAAGAAATCGTTCAGTGCTCGTAGATATCTGTTATACACGAAAGAGATGCGACAAAAAAGACGCGCTAGAATGATAAACAGCCTCTCATGGCCACCTGGCTTTCTCGCATCTCGAAATTTTTCTCGTATCTAGAGCTAATTATTTGCTCGAAATTTTCCTCGTATCTCGAGCATCTCGTAGGTAGAGCTGCTCGTATGTAGAGGTACCACTGTAGTTGGAGAATCACCCAAGGGCTGGTTCTAGAGGTGACTGTGTAGTTCCCTTCAAAAAGAGTGAATTCAGCCAAAGTACCTTCTCTGTCCTTGCCCCACACACCTGGAACTCGATACCAATTAACATACTCCCGTCTCTGAACCTCGTCGCCAATCATCTGTTAGACCACAGGTGTCAAACTGGCGCCTGGCTGCCAAATCTGGCCCGCCACATCATTTTGTGCGGCCCAAGAAAGTAAATCATGATCAAATTGAAATGAACATCTCATCTCATTTTCTGAACCGCTTTATCCTCATTAGGGTCGTGGGGGTGCTGGAGCCAATCCCAGCTGTCTCCGGGCCAGAGGCAGGGGACACCCTGAGACAGGGCACAAAGAGAAAAACAACCATTCACGCTCACACTCACACCTAGGGGCAATTTAGCCTGACATCTCAAACCCGTATGCCTATTTAATACATAAAACATAAATGTGAGTAATACATACGTGTATACATTTCTGCTAAGAGGTAGTTAGACAGAATTTTAACATCTCTTTTTACAAGACTCAGTGTAGAGACGACAAATAAACAGCAAACAAGATGAAACATGCCTCGCTTAGACATAAATGATCCAAATACAAGGCGTGGTGCTCTCTTGAAAACCATAATTCATTGGAAAAAGCCTGAAACGGCAGTCCAAACAATGGAAACCTTTGCTACCCCAGGCACATTTTGATACTCATCCACTTTTTTGCTGACCGTCTCATCCGCTTGGACGTCATCCTCGCATTGAAAAGACCCAACAAAAAGCATCATAGTTGACTTCTGTCATCACATGAAAAATGAAAGCGCCACATAAGGAACATGTCAAATCGGCACTTAAGGATCAATAGCGTTTGATCTGACGCTAGCTTGATGCATTCAGTCAGGTGATGAGTTTTGAAAGCGCAAATTTAATTAAAAGCACTTGCGGGTATCGATTGACGGCTACTCCGTGTTTACGTCACTTATGGTAATTGTAAGCAACTAATGCCGGGCTCACATCTAAAGACTTTTTGGGGCTTTGGAAAAGAATCCAAAAAGCTCACATCTAAACACTTGTTATTAATTCTTAAGCCTCAGTCTAAAAGACTGCGATAAAATCAGTTTCCTCCCACATTCCAAAATCTTGCACAGTAGGCTGATTGATCCCTTATAAATGATGTGACCTTCGTTAGGATAAACGGCTCGGAAAATAGATGATTTGTGCATGGTCCCTATTTATGAGACTACAACTGAATACTATTTTTATTTTTATGTCTGTGATGAAGAAATATTACTACTTGTATACAGCCACCCCCGATCGCTTTCAGCCCATCCCAGTCCAAATGGCTTAGAGACATTTTTTGTATGTATATTTGGGTGCTCAGTTAAAAATTATATAGTTATTAGTGGCTTAATAACTAATTATTCATTCATTTTCACAGTAAACTTTCGGCAGTAGCGGGGGTTACCCTGAATTGGTTGCCAGCCAACCGCAGAGCACAAGAAGACAGACAACCATGCTCGCCCACACATACCTAGGGACAATTTAGACAGTTCAACCAGCCTACTTTGAATCTTTTCGGAATGTGCGAGGAAACAGGAGTACCCAGACAAAACCCACCCATACTCGGGCAGAACATGCAAACTTCACACAGGAAGGTCATCCCACCTGGGATTGAACCGTCAATCTCAGAACTGTGAGGTGGACGTGCTAACCACTAAAATTTTATTCATCACAATACATTTAAAAAGAAAAATAGTTTAAAAGCCAAAGATGGCTATGTTTGCCAATGCTAAAAAGATTCATAAATGTGAATGCCGATGAAAGGTATTAATAAATGTCAATGCTAGAGACAGCTACCATATCCTTCAATTTAACAGATGGTCAAGTCCATCAATTTTAATGACTGATACAGTGGTACCTCTACTTGCGAAATTAATTGGTTCCAAGACTTTTTTCATAAGTTTAAAATGTTGTAAGTGGAGGTGTACTTTATATGTAAATTCTCTAATTCGTTCCACGGTACTCACACAACTACCAACTAAACCATTTAAAATTGGTCAAAGTGTCCCAATTTTGTAAGAAAAATGTGAGGAAACACAAAAATCAGAGAAAATTATAAGGAATCGATTTATTAATGTCTTAAAATAAATAAAGCATGTGAAAATGTGCCCTGCGCCACTGAAATATCTCCCTCCGTGCCCGTTATAGATGTAATACCCTTGTTTGTCCGCCAGATAGCCAGGGCCGAAAGCCGTCCACTTTGTAGTATATTCTAGACTTTTACTTGTGCCCAATGTGTGTGTGAAAATATGTGCCATGTTGCATTTGTACAGTTTTTAATTATTTAATAATGGGAATTCAAAATAAAATAATGGATAAGGAAATGCAATTACTTTTGGGGGGATTTCATAACTTTGATCTTTTTCGGGGTGGCGCGAGTGGTTGGCGCATCGGCCTCATAGCTCTGGGGTCCTGGGTTCAAATTGGGGTCATGTCCATCTGTGGGGAGTTTGCATGTTCTCCCTGGGCCTGTGTGGGTTTCCTCCGGGTACTCCGGTTTCCTCCCACATTCCAAAAACATGCATGGTAGGCTGATTGGACACTCTAAATTGCCCCTAGGTATGGGTGCGAGTGTGCATGGTTGTCCGTCTCCTTGTGGCTTGCGATTGTCTGGCTACCAATTCATGGTGTTCCCTGCCTCTGGCCCGGAGATGGCTGGGTTTGGCTCCACAACCCCCGGCGACCCTAATGAGGATAAAGCGGTTCAGAAAATGAGATGAGATGAGATATTTTTGTATCTCGAGTCACTCATTTGCATATAAAAAAAAATCGTAACCTGAAACTTTTGTACCTAGAGGCATTCGTAAGTAGAGGTATGACTGTATATCCATCTTTTCCAGTGGAAATTTGGAAAAAGTTACCATTCAAGTAGATCAAAGTATGCCCATGTACTCTGCCCACATTGTACTTTTTAGTCTAAAGTTATCATTAAATGTCTTAACATGTATGTGTATCATGTCAAATAACCAAAAAGTCCAACAGACTTTTTTAATGATTGACGGATGCTAAATTGATACCAAACCAACTTTGCCGCCCGCACATTTAGCACGTGGCAAGAAGAGGGAAAAAAGACCACACTTTGGATGAGCCTAATCTATGGTGCATTTTCCCGATGTTATTAGGACAAATAAGTAGTGACTGGTGGCTGTCGCGGTATGTGTATAAGCACGCATATATTTATCTGTGCCTGTATATTTAATTGGGCAGGTCTTAGCCAGTGTGTTTAAAATTCCTCCGGAATGACACACTCGTGCAAACTAGGGTAATTCAGGGACACAGTCTGGCTCTTGAGAGTGCTGCCTTTTATGAAGGGGGGGAATGGTAGAAGGGTTAGCGCTTGGGCTGCATAACTACATTAGTTGGGTTTCTTATTCTCATGACACTTCTCTGATAAATAATGAAAAATATGAACGGATGGAGTGGCAAGGGGCAGCAAACAGCACGGTGCAGCAGATTTATTTTCTATCAGTGTCAAACTGTTGATATTAGGACTGGGATTATGGGATGACAGATCGAAAAATGTTTAGGTTTGTCTGCGGTTATATTTTTAAGTGTAAACCATGGTGCTGATGAAAATTGTCTAGTTTGGAAGATCGTAAACATTAAAATATTGATGGTTTTAAATCACTTTATTATACTCCAAATGAGGTAAACTGTAAAATTGTACATACTGTGCATTAAAATGCTAGCATTAAGGATTGGATTGGATAACTTTATTCATCCCGTATTCGGGAAATTTCATTGTGACAGTAGCAAGAGGGTGCTTAGACAGAACAACAAAGCAAAAGCACAAAGTACAAAGCAAATCAAAGTAAATGGGATCATTAAGAATCACCAAATCAAATCATTAAGACAGAAAAGCTGATGTGATGAGCCAATATTCAGTTTTGGAGTTGGTGCCAGTTGTGGATATATTTTTGGAGTATGGGATTTGGTTACAAGATCAGAGCCTATCCAGTGGTGTTTTCAGTAATATGGTTTTACATGGCATATTTGAGAAGGTGCCATAAGAGCTCACTATTTTTGCAAAACAATGGTTTGATTATTTTGCATTATTTTTATCTGCTCTAAAAAAGATGGGCATTAAATTAGTATCGGCCAAACTTCTTGATAACAGTCAAACAATCAGTATGGAGACACCCTTGTTGGCATTATTCATCTTACATACTGCTTATCCTCAAAAGGGTCATGGGGGTTGCTGGAGCCTATCCCAGCCTAGCGTGTGGTATCTTAATGCTAATACAGTAATCCCTCGATTATCGCGGTTAATGTAGACCAGACATGGCCGCGATAATCGAAAAACTGCAAAGTAGGGTCACCCCTATTATAACTAACTACCTTTTTTCTTCAGTGCTGAGTCTTAGTAGTTAGAGTGGCTTCCGCTTACGAGTTTCAGCGTGGATTTTCACATTTTTATGAACTTTAAAAAATAAATGTAATAACTAATAGCAGAAAAAAATCGCAAAGAGGTGAATTTGCGATAAGTGAAGTCGCGACAATTGAGGGAAGACTGTAATTCACAGTAGAAGGTTGAAATGAGCTTGTTCTTTTTCTGGTTATTAGTTGGTTATTGTTATTAGTCATTTTAGAATGATTTCCTGACTAGTGAGTGTATGATTAATTGTTGTTTTCCCATATCGTGAGATAATCATTATCATGAGACCTTGTATCACAAACCGTATCATATCATGAGGTTCCGACTTCTACTGCCAAGTGCTCCCGCCCAGTTGCTAAGATGTGTATGCACTCAAGTCTGTTAATTTACTGTATTTTAAGGGGATTTTTCTATTATTTATAGTTCTTAAACTTAATATAATTGTATTATTTACCATTATTTTACTCCAGATTTTTTAACTTAAATTCTTTTTAAATCATTTTTTATAAAATTGAAAATAATATAATAAATCAAAATAAGGTGTTTTAAAAAGAAACAAAAAAATAAAATAAGAGCATATCAAAGTGAATAGAATAACATTGAGGCTTTTTTAAAAATACCATTTTTAATTCCACACTGCCTCAAATCAATTAAATATAATAGACTATTTTCTCTTAGCTTTAAAAATATGAAACAAAACAAAAAAATACATTTATATGAAAATTATATAATACAATCAAAATAAGGTGACTTAAAAAGGAAACAAAAAATAAAATAAGAGCATATCAAAGTGAATAGAATAACATTAAGAGGCTTTTTTTAAAATACAATTTTTAATTTCACATTGCCTCTAAGCAATTAAATATAAGACTATTTTCTCTTAGCTTTAAAAATATGAAACAAACAAAAAATACATATATGTTTTCCCCCTATTTTTTGTTGTTTGTTTGTGACACACCTGAGGATAAGCGACACAGAAGATGAATTAATAATTAAATCAAATTGAAAAAGGGTTTTTTTAACAATGAAAAATTATGGGAATTCCCTCTGCCCACCTTGACTGCCAATGCCCACTACGAGGCTCCTTTTTGATCCATATCAAAAAGTTCTTGCAAATGATTTAAAAATAGCAGTGCCTGAAATGTAAACGCTTGCTTCATGCTTCCAAGAGGTCTGCAGCGTCCCGAGAGGGATTGGCCAGTGGGATTTCCCACAATGCTTTGAGCCACCGGGAGACATCCTTCTAGCGGGAGTGGGGGGGAATTCGGTTCGAGTGTGGGACCAACCCCGTTCGAAGGGGGTAGGGAGATTGCCCTGACAAAATTCACGTCTACTAGTGAGAAGCATGTTTAAATTCACACCAGAAGGATGAGGGAGGAAAAAAACCACGTGATTGGACGCCTGTTATCGTCAATGGCCCTGAAAGAGTTAAGGTGTAAGGTCTTTGCGCCGGAGATTGCATGAGAATGCAAGGCAGCTCGGCTAAAGGACTTTGTCATCCCCCAAATATTTCGGAGCTCTTCCAAAGGCTTCACGTTGTAACTGGCTGCGGGGTTCTCCTGGGGAAGGAGGTGGACCTTTTTGCGCGTCCGAGGAAGGCTTTAGTGGCTTGCGGGTGGGGGTTGTCACTGGGAATGAGCAGAAAGAAAAACACGACTCCTGCTACAGCAGCAGCGAGCGCTAATCTCTCAACAGTCTACTACAAGCCAAGTGATTTACGTCCACATCGCACACGTATCGCAAAGGCACGTGAGCGTTAGGAGGCAACGCCAGCCCAAGAACAGAGAAGCCTTATGTGGCCAATTTACACTGTTTGGATAAACGGTGCAATAAGGAAAACACCAAAAAATGAGGGAAAATTCTGTAGTCTGCTCAAAACAGTTCGCGCATGAATCGGGTAGGGTTAATCGATCATCATACTTTGGTCATTGATTCGTTATTTCGAGATGTCTTAACAATTTTGAGCCTCTTTGTAGACATTCTTTGATTTTCTTTTCCTATTTGCAAAATGAGAAAAATATAATTAAATGAACAGGGTTTTTTTTGTTTACAATAAGATATTATGCAATTGAGGCCATACAAAAATAAAGTTTATTTTCATAACAGTATTTTAAGAAAAACTAATGCATGTAGCATATCGACCAAAAATGCTAAACGTCCTGTGGAGTTGGGTTACAGTTCATTTAATTCTGTTCCATACATACAAATGATTTAGTTTTAGGAAGAATGTAATTTCCTTAACTAATTTAAAAAATTGTTTTTTTGTTTGGCGATATGCTAGTACTGCGCATTCCATGCAAAGTTACATATACATTTTTTAGGGTGTAAATTTAAATAAAATATAGCATGTCGGGCCGATTTTTTTTATTTTTTAACACTATAAACCAGGGGTGTCAGACTCGGGTTGGTTCGCGGGCCGTGTTAATGTCGACTCGATTTCATGTGTGCTGACCATTTTAGATATAATATTTAGTTTTTTTTAAATAAATGGATGAAAAGAACTGGATTAAAAGCCCTGAATATTCATTTTTTTTATAGATCTAAAACTGTTTTTTTTATAGCTTTTTTAAATATAATTTTAGATATTACAAAATGATTTTTGAACTAAAAACACCGAAAAAATGGATTAAAAAATTACAATTATTGATTTAAAAAGGGGAAAATCAGGAAATTTAATATACATCTATACTCTTCATTTTAATTTGATCCTAAAACAGAAAATCGGCACTCATGATTTCCTTTCCCGGGCCAGACAAAATGATGCGGCGGGCCAGATTTGGCCCCCGGGCCGCCACTTTGACTCGTGCTACAGACTAAAAATGAATATTTCTGTCGTTCTATTGCTGTTTGGCGCACGCTACAATGCAGGACTGCCACACGTGCATATTTTTCAATTATTTCGTGCTTAATATTGATTGTCATCATACTTTTCTTTGCATAACTCTTCATTCCACCTGCTCGCTTTGGACTTTGTTGTTCACTTTATTCTGCACTGACTAACGAAAAAAAACACGGAAAAAAAATGCAACTGGCCCAGTGCTCGTGGAGATCTTTCCACGAGGGAATTGCGGCGTGAAAGACCATAAGCAGCCTCTCGCGTCTCGGCCACTTGACTGTCTCGTATGCTCGTATTTCCAAAATTGCCTTGTATCTCAAGGCAAATATTTGCTCCAGTGTTTGTATTTAATCACTAAATGCTGCTAGGAAGTGGATTTTTACCCCATTTTAGTGCAATTTTTGCCGTTTCGCCATTGACGTCCATCGCTGTATTTTCCCGGGGAAATAACCCACCTGCCCGGTTGTAATGTCTGAAAAGCTCCAGTATTTGTATTTAATAATTAAATGCTGCTAGGAAGTGGGTTTTACCCGTTGAAGGCGCTACGAGAAAATGCACGGACCGCCACTGATGCATACACCCCTAACTACAGACAATTTAGAGTGCTTAATCAGCCTACCCTGCATGGGATGTGGGCTGAAACCGGCGTATCCGGAGATTTATTTTGCAACAGAAACTTTACTTAAGATTTATTTGCATTGAAAGTCTTTGTGGCTGTATTTAATTTTGTTGTTGTTGCCGCCGAGTCATGATGTTGAAACAATTTTCTATTAGAATTTGAACGCTGAAATAAATTCATTGATAGAAATTCACATTCCGGTGGCACATATTTACTTCCATATTTGTTTTCAGAGCGAGCCATTTTCCTCACACACATCACAATTGTCTGCCACACGGCATATTGTCGGCGTTGATCAACTGTATTGCTGCCCGGCATTCCTCACATTCTGCGTGTGTCAGGTTCGACTTGGGGTGTGGCGCCACCTTTGCCCGTCAGCTTCTGAATTGACTTAATTGCGCATTTTGTGATGTCAGAAGTGAAGAATGTGGAAAAAAGATATCCGGTTGTTGCTTCCTTAGAAGTCTGACGAACAACAAGGCGGCTTGCTGTGCGTCTGTCGTGGAAATGTTTGTGTCCGCAAAAAGTGGAACAATCTAGACCTAGTTGTACATGTGCTGTTTTAAATTAATCTGTCATCTGCAATTTTGCTCTTAAATTGAGCAGTATCCTTTTTGGATTTAATTTAGGCGGACCGGCAGCGACGTGGTTAGCGCTTTGGTCTCCTAGTTCTGCGGTTGAGGGTTCGATCCCAGGCGGTTTCTCACTGTGTAGAGTTTGCATGTTCTCCCCAGGCTTGCATGGGTTTTCTCAGGGTGCTCTGATTTCCTGCCACATCCCTAAAACATGCATGCTAGGCCGATTGGACACTAGATTGCACCTAGGTATGAGTGTGAGCATGTATGGTTGTCTGTCTCCTTGTGCCCTGCGATTGGCTGGCCACTGATTCAGGGTGTCCCCTGCCTGGTGCCCGTCGGTAGCATCCCCCGCGACCCTTGTGAGGATAAGCAGTTCAGAAAATACATAAATAAAAAAGGGATTTAATATATATATTTTTTTAAAACAGAGGAACACAAAAAATATTTTTTATTTTATTTATTTCCTTAAAAAAGAAGCTGGAAGTACTTTCTGATTTTTGGACTAGGGAAATGTTACATACATTTTATTTTAGCCAAAAGTCAATGTACAAGATTTACAGTATTTTCTCGCATATACGCCGTATACAGAAAATGTTTTAAAAAATTAATTTTGACATCTATGAATGAAATTCAAGCAAAAAAAACGTATCTTGCATGAAACGCGAAAAAACTCACTTACTTGTGCCTGCCATTGCTCGCTCAGGGTACCGCCATCTTACCTAGGGATGACAAACTAGACCGCTACAGACACACTTCCTGGTTGTACTGCTCACGTGACTTCCTTTTTGAATTTGTGTACGTGCAATTCAGCAGACGATCCTTTAGATCAGGGGTGTCAGACTCGGGATTGTTCGCGGGCCGCGTTAACGTCAACTCGAT
This sequence comes from Stigmatopora argus, assembly GCF_051989625.1. NCBI lineage: Eukaryota > Metazoa > Chordata > Actinopteri > Syngnathiformes > Syngnathidae > Stigmatopora > Stigmatopora argus. The sequence continues at coordinate 5,878,922 of NC_135399.1, forward strand.
TTCATGTGGGCCGGACCATTTTAGATATAATATTTAGATTTTTTTTTATACAAATGGATTAAAAGAACTGGATTAAAAGCCCTGAATATTCAGTTGTTTATAGATCTAAAACAATGTTTATTTTAGATTTTTTTTAAATATATTTTTAGATTTTACAAAATGATTTTTGAACTAAAAACACAGAAAAAATGGATTAAAAAATTACAATTATTGATTTAAAAGGGGGAAAATCAGGAAATTTAATATACACCTGTGGTCTTCATTTTAATTTGATCCTAAAACAGAAAGGTGGCACTCATGATTTACTTTCCCGGGCCACACAAACTGATGCGGCAGGCCAGATTTGGCCCCCGGGCCGCCACTTTAACACAAGTGCTACAGACTAAAAATAAATATTTCTGTCGTTCTATTGCTTTAGATTCACACAGCATCTCAGAAATACCACGTGCGATGATTTTTCTTAAGATTTTCCCTTCTAAGTAACACATTTGTACTCCCTATTAAAACCATAAATATGGAGGCAAAAATTGTGAATATGCGAATATGTTATATACAAGAGAAATTGTAAAATTCAACGATTTTAAGGGTACGGCTTATATGTGGAGATGACTAATATGCGAGAAAATACGGTACTTTAGCGTGCCACGGAAAGGGATACTGTGGGCCGGATTGACATTTATGCTTTATATTTTCCGAAAAGGCAAAGATAGTGGATTTGGCCTAAAAAAAAATTAAAACCGTGAAGAAGAAATTGTGGAGAGGGCTTCAGAGCCGATTGAGAGCGAGGATAGAAGAAATAGTTCTTTGCGGTAGAGTTGCAAAGCAGGATTTGCATAAATAATGCGGATGCTGCTGAAGAAAAGGAAGGAGTGTTTGTTTTTGCTATGACTCCCTGGAAGAAATGTCAGAAAAATTCCAGGCAGTAAGATGGATTCGTGTCTTTTTTTTCTTTTTACACTTTTACTGCAAATGAATATCGGCTCCAAATATTGATTATCGACCTCCTCTAACTACTCATAATCGATATAGGTCCTGAAAACCCCATATCGATTGATCACGAGTCTATTCCATCTTTCCTTAGTCAAAATCCACACTGTAATTGAGCTAAATTCTACTGTATCTATTTAACTCACTCCGGTTATGTTCTGTTGTTCCCTTTTTTTGTTAAGTCAAGATTTTCTTGCTCTCTTTCTCCTTAGTGTGCCTGAGGGCCATTGAAAGCCCCCTTGAGGAGTTTCCTAAAGACAGGACAAAGAAGCAAAGCCTCCCGGACTATTCTTATTGTTTTTCCCCATTGTGGCACAAAGAGACACCCACCAGGACCGAGGTGGGCGCACACCCTCACACAGACGAGGACGTGAGGGATAATGTTGGAGGTCCAAGAGGAAAGGCCAGCGGCGGCAGGTACAGCAGCGACCCATTTCGGCAAGAAGGAACGTGGCAAGAAGGAGCGAGAGGACGCCAAGGACGGAAGGGGGAACCTCAGCAACCTCACCAATCCCGGCTCCAGAAACGTCCGCGCCAAGGCGCCGCTCACGCACGCCGGCAGTCCGCACCAGCACCTCACTTCGCCCTGTTCTGTCGTACTGGTAACCCCATCAATGCACTCCAATCGGCTCAAGAACTCCCCATCCACCAACACACAAAGGTGAGCTGGCGGGGGGGGGGACACGTTTTCACGACCTTGTATGGCTGACACAAACCTTGTTTTGATAGACACAGATTACTTTTGAAATTAGTCGGCTCATGTATAAGTCATGTTATGTATGGTTCACTGGGCGCCACATAAGAGCTGGAAATGTGCATGAATTAAAAATGTGCTCAGAAAAGTTTGAATATGAAGATTATGTAAATGTATGAATGATTTCCAAAAGCAGAATCAAAATGTCATTTTGATTCACGACAAAGATCATCTCTTTTATTAAGAACCACAAAATTTAGAGAGTAGTTCCTGTCTTTTACATACATACACACACACGAACATATATACATAAATAATGTATATATTATATATGTATGTATATGTGTGTGTGTGTGTGTGTGTGTATATATATATATATATATATATATTTGATACTCATTTATATTTTACAGAAAATATGACAAAATACTTATTTTCTAATTAATCATTTTTAATTAAAAATAAAAAACTCTGCTCTGTTAAAAAAAAATTTTAACTATATTTTTTGATAAAATATTTTAAATAAATAAGGGAGTTTTAATATTCGCTAGTTTACTATATTTTTATTGTTGTTTTCGTACTATATATATATATATATACACACATACATATACACATATGAAAACAACAATAGAAATATAGTAAACTTTCGAATCTTAAAACTCCCTTATTTATTTAAAATATTTTATTAAACAATATATAGTTAAAAACATTTTTTAACAGAGCAGACAGTTTTTTTATTTTTAATTAAAAACTATTAATTAACATAATAAATATTTTCTCATCTTTTATCTAAGATATAAATTAGAGTATCAGATTTGTACTTTTTTAAATTTTAATTTAATATTTAAAAAGTAAGATTAAAACATTCAAAATAAAAAAAAGATGCACATTTCCTGTTTTGAACTAAAATGATGTATAATAAATAAGAATATTTAGTGTTTTCACTGCCACTCCTTTCAGTTTAAGAGTTGGACTTCTATGGCTGTCAATGGCAGGGAATAATTGAAGATGAAACAAAACATACAAGCAGGGAGCCAATAGTGCTCAATGGTGTTTCATTTCTCCATGTGTGCGTATGTCACACTGTAGGAGAGAGTCAATTGGGGTCCAACCTGTGTGATCCAGAAATGTCCTTGGGTTCAAGGAGTGCATTGTCTTTGGACGTTTGCCGCTCCAGTCTCTGGAAAGAGCGCCCCGGGCTGCCAAAACACTCCCTTGCTTTTCTCCGTCTGTTTGTACATAGTAGAGTGAGCCAGGCAGGCTACTACGCTTGGGCTTTTTGGACTTGTTGGCATTACTGCTTGTACAAGTGAGTACCAGAATGAGGGGGGAGGGATTAGGGTGTGGCAAGAAAGTTCGCTGAAAGTTGGATTTGTCCTACTCTGTGAGACTGAGCTGCTTTCATAGCATGCAGGCGAGTGAGGAAGTCAGCCACACTCGTTTCTATTCGGTTATGTCTGCTATGTTGTATTCTTGCCACAGAGCGTTTCGGATGAGGTTGAACTTACTGTAATTATTCGAGTATAACGTGCACCCATTATTGGTGACTAAAAATTGGTATGATATTTTTTTAATTTAGTTTTTCTCAGCTCACACTAAGGATTGCACCAGTACTGGTAACTGGCAAATTCTGAACACATGTCGCCATGACAAAACATTTATTCACAACATATGGTATGGAAACCTGGTAAAACAAACACTACCAATATGAATATAAATGGAATTTGCAATTTTAAATCCTTATAGTCTAATTCACAGGTGTCAAAGTGTCGGCCCGGGGGCCAAATCTGGCCCGCCGCATCATTTTGTGTGGCCCGGGAAAGTAAATCATGAGTGCCGACTTTCTGTTTTAGGATCAAATTAAAATGAAAAGTATAGATGTATATTAAATTTCCTGATTTTCCCCCTTTTAAATCGATAATTGCTATTTTTAATCCATATTTTCTTTGTTTTTAGTTCAAAAATTATTTTGTAAAATCTAAAAATATATATTAAAAGCTAAAATAAACATTGTTTTAGATCTATAAAAAACCTGAATATTCAGGCCCTTTAATCCAGTTCATTTAATCCATTTATAAAAAAAATATCTAAATATTATATCTATAATGGTCCGGCCCACGTGAAATCAAGTTGACGTTAAAGCGGCCCGCGAACCAACCCGAGTCTGACACCCTTGGTCTAATTCATCATCATAGTATTTAAAAAATTTCAGAATCTGATTGATCATCATCTGAATCCATTCTTCTTGAGCAAGAATAGTGCTCCCTGGGTGGACTCGTTTCCCGGGAGCAACTTTAAAAAAAAATGTAATCCTACTATTGCCCTATAAACCTGCCAAAGGCTATTTGGAGAGGGCTGGCTTTTGTAAAAAAAAAAGATGTAGATTGTCGCCATCTGGCGGACAAAAAGACAGGTTCTACGTCTCCCATTATACATAACGGCCGCAGAGGGCAGTGTTTCACCAGAATTCGTGTATAACGCGCACCAGAACTTTGCTTCAGTTTTTGGGTACAAAATTTTGCGCGTTATACTTGAATAAATACAGTAAGTTGTTAAGAATCGCATAGATGAAAGTTTATTAAAAGGCATTGAAATCTTTATTTTAAAAGTAAGGCTTCACTTAACCTTTTGCAAACTCATACAACTTAATGGAAGCCTCGGTAAGAATCAATGAGTAGAAGACACCCAAAATGGTGTGGCCGTTGTGCCGATGGCGTTTGTAAATCAGACACATGGTACCAAGAGTTTATCTTTTCCTTCCCAAAGACGAAAAAACAACTAGATCCCGAATGAATTGAACAGCCATTGAAATTGTACCAAAAAAAATCTTGCAACATTGCCATGACCTTTCTTAAAAAACGTCACAAGAGGGTGCTCAGAGAGCGTATGCCTCAATAGAAAACATGTGTAGACAACTTCTCATTGGTTTTATCATGTAATACAAAAAATAAAACTGGGGGCCTAAAGCATGAGATTGTACTGGACAAGTTCAAACCAGAGTGAGACTCGGAAAAGGAAAGAAACGGTCACATGCCCAGATGCATCTTGGGCTCCATTCAATCTCAGAACCGTGAGGCAGGCGTGCCACTCACACTCCACCGTGTCAGTAAAAATGTAGTTGGCGCTGTGCTGCTTCTGTTTATACTAGACCACATGTGTCCAAGTGGCGGCCCGGGGGCCAAATCTGGCCCGCCGCATCATTTTGTTTGGCCCAGCAAAGTAAATCATGAGTGCCGAATTTGTTTTAGGATCAAATTAAAATGAAGAGTATAGATGTATATTAAATGTCCTGATTTTCCCCCTTTTAAATCAATAATTGTAATTTTTTAAACAATTTTTCCTGTGTTTTTAGTTCAAAAATCATTTAGTAAAATCTAAAAATATATTTAAAAAAAAAAGCTAAAATAAACATTGTTTTAGATCTATAAAAAACTGAATATTCAGGGCTTTAATCCAGTTCTTTTCATCCATTTATAAAAAAAATCTAAATATTATATCTAAAATGGTCCGGCCCACATGAAATCGAGTTGATGTTAACGCGGCCCGCGAGTCTGACACCCCTGTAGACGGTTTTAGGATGCAACACCACTTGATGCATTTAACATTTGTGATAGATCCAGTTAGTGTCAATTCTAAAGTGACTGAGGGGAGAAGCTATCATAATTGTTGTATAATTTTTGACCAAATAATGTAAATTGTGGCATATTGATATGATGGGATAAAAGGATCCGTGTCATGATAGATTTTTTTTCTGATTGCTTTGCCCCAGGCTAAAACGTAATCTAGAGGCAATGCAGGTAGCAATAAATCCGCAGTTAATTAAGAATCCTTGATCCAAAATAATTGGACTCCAAGGATCGATAGATACCAACTCATGCTACAGAGCTTCAAAGTTAGTGTCCACGAGGACAGCGACCTGAATGGCGACGTGACAGGCCTTCAGCCTGTAAAAGAAATGATAAGCATCACCCAATTTTGCAATATGCCTTTGCCATATTGGATCATATTGAACTGCGCTTCAAGGCACAATAACCAGTCCTGCTAACTTCACATCTTTTGTGTCTTGCCAGCCCTAAACCGAAGACGGAGGCAATGGTCCGCTCCCCTCCTGTCATGTCCCCGTCCACTGCCTCCCAAATGGACTCGAAAATGCCCAATCAGGGCAAGCCAGGGAGCGGTGGCAGCCAATCGCAGCCCTCGCCCTGCGATCCCAAAAGCCTGGGCGCCAAAGGTGCACCCAGCGTGGCGGGGGGAATCGGCCTCAAGAACGGACAGAGTTTGACCTCGGGCTCCGGCTCCAAAGTCAAAGTCAAACGGGAGCGAAGCACGTCGGTGGAGTCCTTCGAACAGCCAGAGAGCGGAACGACCAGCACGGAGGAAAAGGGTAAGCTGAATTCTTGGGAAGCAGCTAATATTACTCACTGACTTTGTGATGATTTGCTGCCAGCGCCCATGATTTTACAGTGGTACCTCGACATACGATCTTAATCCGTTCCAGGACTGAGATCGTATGTCGAGCTTTTCGTAACTCGAGCGGTCGTTTCCCATTGAAATGAAATAAAAACGAATTAATTCGTTGCAACCATCTGAAAAAACACCAAAAACAGGATACATTGGATTGGAAAAAATGTTTTATTTCTTCTAATTCGCCATCTATTAACAAAGTAACACAACTAGTGGTTTAATAGTAATGAAATGATTTTCAAAAACAGAAAGTCGGCACTTTATGATTTACTTTCCCGGGCCACACAAAATGATGCGGCGGGCCAGTTTTGGCCCCCGGGCCGCCACTTTGACACATGTGGTCTAGACATTTTTTTTAGATGTAGTTTTTTCAAACACTTTCCGATTGTCACTTTAAATTTGAATCAAATCGTGTCGCTTCCAAAAAGAACCAACTTGTCATTGAACTTTTATGGCTTTCAATATTGTTTTTGGATTGAAACTTATATCTCGCTACATGTTAAATCAGCCTCATGTCATAAGTTGCCAACACTATCATCAAATATCAAAATAGCCAGCGAGTCATTTGATCAAATTGTCGATTAATCGTGGCGGCTCTAGTTTCACTGCCGTTGACAGCACTTGATGTGTAATCCATCCCTCCCAGTCAAAATGGATTAGACATCTTGATATCAATGCCATCCAGTCAGTTAAATATTTTTATGGGTTGGCTGACATATTGGCCCTCTGTAGGAAACTATAACTCTTGGTTTTGTGTGTCCATACAGATAGTAGCCGGGTGAAAAGGATGTGCGTGGCAGAGCGGAGGCAGCCTTACAGTGGAGCTGACTGGTGCTCCGGGGGTGAAAGTGACGAAGATGACAAAGGATTCTTCAGTAAGCGTGCTTTCGAGCGCCCAGCTGTTTATCAGAGTCAATAGTGGCAACACATCCTAAAGCCGTTTCGTTGTCTTTCCGCAGACTGTAACTCAAGTGACGTGAAGCCGCTGGACTCTGTCACCCATTCTACCTCCAACGCTGGACTCAGCCGCTCCTCCACGCCCTCCCACAATTTAATAGGAGGGCAGGGCGCCATGACGGAAGCGGCTAGTGGCCAAAAAGCAGGCTCCAAACTCGTCTATGTCTTTACCACGGAGATGGCTAACAAGTAAGGAAGCTTAATGACGAAAGTGTGCGAAAACTTTTGAACAAACCAAACTGCGGAAAATTCGGAAGGGTTGAACAAGAGTGATATGTTAACAACTTTGTCAGTTAAACAGAAACAAATGGCAATCAAAGCCTGATGCTAATAAAAAAACAATAATTTCCCCATGCTGAACAGCTGTTTTTTGACATCATGAGCCCAGTCCTTTCCAATGCCACTGAAATACAAATCTGCTTTCCTTTTTTTTCAGGGCAGCTGATGCAGTTCTCACTGGTCATACAGAAAACATCATCACCTTCCACATGAAAAACATCTCCAACAGCAAAGACAAAGCTCACCTCCTTCTGGTAAAGAAACACATTTATATTCCATCCCTTGATGGTTGAATTTTGATTTAACATACTGTATATACACTAAGTATAGAGCAGGGGTGTCAGACTCGGGTTGGTTCGCGGGCCGCTTTAACGTCAACTTGATTTCACGTGGGCCGCAGCATTTTAGATATAATATTTAGATTTTTTTTTAATAAATGGATTAAAAGAACTGGATTAAAAGCCCTAAATATTCAATTTTTTATAGATCTAAAACAATGTTTATTTTAGCTTTTTTAAAATATATTTTTAGATTTTACAAAATGATTTTTGAACTAAAAACACAGAAAAAATTGATTAAAAAATTACAATTATTGATTTCAAAGGGGGAAAATCAGGAAATTTCATATACGTCTATACTCTTCATTTTAATTCGATCCTAAAACAGAAAGTCGGCACTCATGATTTACTTTCCCGGGCCACACAAAATGATGCGGCGGGCCAGATTTGGCCCCCGGGCCGCCACTTTGACACATGTGGTATAGAGGGACACATCACATCAGTACATAAAAATAGTACATCGTTCATTTCCCATAGCATACCACACCTTTGTAATGAGTGCATCAAGGGTACGACTTATATGCGCACAAGACTTGCTATACAGACGCTCCCCTACTTACGAACATTCAACTTACGAACAACGGTACATACGAACATGTCTGCAAATTGCGTTTAAGTCCAAAAATGTTCGCAAGTCCAATTTTGTATTTCGCGCCTTTTTCGGAGTAGTACTTCTTTCCGCCGCTAATACCGACGCCTGGCGCTGTGAAAGCTCAGCTCACCCAGCATCTACCTTCTTCTTCGTTGCAATGCGGAAGTGCGTGAATGTATCTCCAGTGTGCAAAGGAACCTTTTTCATTTGTATCATTAAATATCTCATGCATCCAATATTGAATATGGTTGGTAAAAAGCTAAAGGCTTCTATTGAGGGAGTTGCAAGGAAGAGGCAAGCCATTTCATTTGAAACGAGTGGCAATAATAACGAAGCTTGATGCGCGTGAGAGTGGTAAGCGTTTCACGGGCATTGAATCGTTCGACCGTCAGTACCATTTATAAACAGAAAGATCGAGCAGCAGGACCCAAATATTGAACGTTGCACAAAGTTTGCAAATCAATTGAATGATGCCATACAGTGCTACCGCATCATTTATGATGAAAAAAAGAAGAAAACTGTGCAATCGTCATTAGGTCGCTTCTTTTGGCCAGTTTCTAATACATAAATCTCTCTCTCTCTCTCTCTCTCTCTCTCTCTCTCTCTCTCTCTCTCTACAGTACTGTACATATTCTCTCCATTTTATTAAATGTTTTTTTTTTTCAGTACAAACAATGCGTGTTACTTATACAAGCCTTAAACATACAAATGCACTTATATAAACCTTCAATATACTTATATCGGCCTTAAACATAAATTATAATACAAAATATAGCACTGAATCAACTTACAAACAAATTCAACTTATGAACAATCGCTCGGAACCAATTGCGTTCGTAAGTAGGAGAGCGTCTGTATATGTTTTGACGAAAGTTTGGCGACACTCTTTTTCCTTGTCGACGATAATGTCAAATATTTATTCATCTTATTAGACGTGCTTCATAACTGAGCAAAGAATACCCCGAGATTTGGTACAAACGTAAAGCTGGCATGCAAAATGACTTGAATGGCTGGACATCGTAAGGCTTTTTCTTTTTAAAAAAGTGGTCTATGTAAAGTAAAGCTTTTATTTGTTTAAAAAATAAATACTATGTATATATAGTCAGGCTTTTTTCTTTAAAAATGACCATGTATATTAAGGGTTTTTATTAAAAAATGACCATGTATAGTAAGGCTTTTTTATTTAAAAAAAACGACCATGTACAGTAAAGCGTTTTTCTTAAAAGACGACATAGTATAGTAAGGCTTTTTTCTTAAAAAATGACTAGAATTGTAAGGCTTTTTTCTTTAAAAAAAACGACATAGTATTGTAAGGCTTTTTTTTCGTAAAAAACGACATAGTATAGTAAGGCTTTTTTCTTAAAAAACAACATAGTATAGGCTTTTTTCTTTAAAGACGACATAGTATAGTAAGGCTTATTTTCTTTAAAAACGACACAGTATAGTAAGGCTTTTTTGTCTTTAAAAACGACATAGTATAGTAAGGCTTTTTATTTACAAAAAAAGACCATGTATAGTAAGGCTTTTTTCTTAAAAAATGACCATGAAGGCTTTTTTGTTTAAAAAAGACCATGTATAGTAAGGCTTTTTTTCTTAAAAAACGACATAGTATAGTAAGGCTTTTTTTCCTAAAAAAACGACATAGTATAGTATGGCTTTTTTCCCCTAAAAAAACGACATAGTATAGCATGGCTTTTTTTCTTGAAAAACGACATAGTAGAGGAAGGCTTTTTCCCTAAAAAACGACATAGTATAGTATGGCTTTTTTCCTTTAAAAAACGACATAGTATAGTATGGCTTTTTTTCTTAAAAAACGACATAGCATAGTAAGGCTTTTTTTCTTAAAAAACGACAGTATAGTATGGCTTTTCCCCCCTAAAAAACGACATAGTATAGCATGGCTTTTTTTCTTGAAAAACGACATAGTAGAGGAAGGCTTTTTCCCTAAAAAAACGACATAGTATAGTATGGCTTTCCCCCCTAAAAAACGACATAGTATAGTATGGCTTTTTTCCTTTAATAAACGACATGGTATAGTAAGGCTTTTTTTCCTAAAAAACGACATAGTATAGTATGGCTTTCCCCCCTAAAAAACGACATAGTATAGTATGGCTTTTTTCCTTTAATAAACGACATGGTATAGTAAGGCTTTTTTTCCTAAAAAACGACATAGTATAGCATGGCTTTTTTTCTTAAAAAACGATATTGGCTTTTTTTTTTTGGATAAGGCTTTTTTTCTTTAAAAAATGACATAGCAAGTAAGGCTAAGAGAGTCGGAGAATAAATCTGACTTCTGATTCTTCACCTTCTAGTTGTTGCTGTGGTCCACTGGCAAAATCATTGGGTCAGAACATGAGGCGGGAATCAGGAGTGAGTTCAATTCCACTCGTTGCAATTCTCAAATTGTTTATTGAGGTAATGAAAAGGATAAATACAACTTCCAACTTTACAGTGGTGCAGTGGCAAAGACAATGGGTCAGAACTTCAGGTGGACTCAAGTTCAAATCAGAAGTGAGTTTGATTCCACTCTTTGCAATTCTCAAATTGTTTATTGAGGTAATTAAAAGGATAAATATAACTTCCAATCACATCATTTCAGAAGACACTGTGGTCCAGTGGCAAGAACAATGGGTTGAAATTGAAGTTGGACACAAGTTCAAATCTGGAGTGAGTTCAAGTCCACTCTTTGCAAATCTCAAATTGTTTATTGAGGTGATGAAAATGATAAATATAACTTCCAATCATCACATTTCAGAAGTCACTGTGGTCCAGTGGCAAAGACAATGGGTCAGACAGACCTCAAGTTAGTGGATTTGACTGCCATGTGGGAATTGGGGTTCGAATCCCGCTCTCGTTTGACTAATCACTACACTAGTAGTTCAGTAAATGGGTCATCCTTTTTTCATTCAAGTAAAGACTTACTCATTTTTTTCAGCAAAACAATATTTCCGGTCAGCCTTCGGCTGACCGGAAGACAGTTGGGAGGGGGGGGGGGTTCCTGGTGGTGTTCGACAGTCAGCCTTCGGCTGACTGCCGACACCATACAGTTGTTGACTGGCGACACCGGGACGTGAACCCTCGACACCCATGTCGCAGGCAGGTGACTGACCCACTACACCACGAGGCGGCCCGCCTATGCATGATTGGAAGTTATATTTATCCTTTTCATTACCTAAATAAACAATTTGAGAATTGCAAAGAGTGGAATTGAACTCATTCCTGATTTGAACTTGAGTCCACCTGAAGTTCTGACCCATTGTCTTTGCCACTGGACCACAGTGACTTCTGAAATGATGTGATTGGAAGTTATATCTATCCTTTTCATTACCTCAATAAACAATTTGAGAATTGCAAAGAGTGGAATTGAACTCATTCCTGATTTGAACTTGAGTCCACCTGAAGTTCTGACCCATTGTCTTTGCCACTGGACCACAGTGACTTCTGAAATAATGTGATTGGAAGTTATATCTATCCTTTTCATTACCTCAATAAACAATTTGAGAATTGCAAAGAGTGGAATTGAACTCATTCCTGATTTGAACTTGAGTCCACCTGAAGTTCTGACCCATTGTCTTTGCCACTGGACCACAGTGACTTCTGAAATGATGTGATCGGAAGTTATATGTATCCTTTTCATTACCTCAATAAACAAATTGAGAATTGCAAAGAGTGGAATTGAACTCATTCCTGATTTGAACTTGAGTCCACCTGAAGTTCTGACCCATTGTCTTTGCCACTGGACCACAGTGACTTCTGAAATGATGTGATTGGAAGTTATATCTATCCTTTTCATTACCTCAATAAACAATTTGAGAATTGCGAAGAGTGGAATTGAACTCACTCCTGATTTGAACTTGAGTCCACCAGAAGTTCTGACCGTTTGTCTTTGCAACTGGACCACAGTGACTTCTGAAATGAAGTGATTGGAAGTTATATCTATCCTTTTCATTACCTCAATAAGCAATTGGAGAATTGCAAAGAGTGGATTTGAACTCACTCCTGATTTGAACTTGAGTCGACCAGAAGTTCTGACCGTTTGTCTTTGCAACTGGACCACAGTGACTTCTGAAATGAAGTGATTGGAAGTTATATCTATCCTTTTCATTACCTCAATAAGCAATTGGAGAATTGCAAAGAGTGGAATTGAACTCACTCCTGATTTGAACTTGAGTCAAGCCTTACTATATACAGACGCTCCACTACTTACGAACATTCAACTTACGAACAACGGTACATACGAACATGTCTGCAAATTGCGTTTAAGTCCAAAAATGATCGCAAGTCCAATTTTGTATTTCGCGCCTTTTTCGGAGTAGTACTTCTTTCCGCCGCTAATACCGACGCCTGGCGCTGTGAGAGCTCAGCTCACCCAGCATCTACCTTCTTCTTCGTTGCAATGCGGAAGTGCGTGAATGTATCTCCAGTGTGCAAAGAACCTTTTTCATTTGTATCATTAAATATCTCATGCATCCAATATTGAATATGGTTGGTAAAAAGCTAAAGGCTTCTATTGAGGGAGTTGCAAGGAAGAGGCAAGCCATTTCATTTGAAACGAGTGGCAATAATAACGAAGCTTGATGCGCGTGAGAGTGGTGAGCGTTTCACGGGCATTGAATCGTTCGACCGTCAGTACCATTTATAAACAGAAAGATCGAGCAGCAGGACCCAAATATTGAACGTTGCACAAAGTTTGCAAATCAATTGAATGATGCCATACAGTGCTACCGCATCATTTATGATGAAAAAAAGAAGAAAACTGTGCAATCGTCATTAGGTCGCTTCTTTTGGCCAGTTTCTAATACATAAATCTCTCTCTCTCTCTCTCTCTCTCTCTCTCTCTCCAGTACTGTACATATTCTCTCCATTTTATTAAATGTTTTTTTTTCAGTACAAACCAATGCGTGTTACTTATACAAGCCTTAAACATACAAATGCACTTATATAAACCTTCAATATACTTATATCGGCCTTAAATATAAATTATAATACAAAATATAGCACTGAATCAACTTACAAACAAATTCAACTTATGAACAATCGCTCGGAACCAATTGCGTTCGTAAGTAGGGGAGCGTCTGTACTCTTTTTCACAGTAGATGTCGGCCAAGTAACACTTACTATTTGTTATTTATTTTCTGTTTTGCAGTAAGAAAACAACCATTACTGATGAATTAATTCCTTATGATATTGACCCTAATAATGTGCTTTTGATTCATACAGTATCTCAGAAATACGACATGTGATGATTTTCCCTTCAAAGTAACACATTTGTACTCCCTATTAAAACCATGAATAATGGAGGTAGAAATTGTGAATCAGGGGGCGGCTTATAGGCAAGAAATTGTAAAATTCAGCGATTTTTATGGGTGCGGCTTATATGCGAGTAAATGCAGTACCTTTTTGTGTGAACACTTAGATCTGGCTAGCATTGAAATGGTCCTGGCATTAAAAGGAATTAAGATGCAAAAAATAGGAGACTTGATGAAATTTAGCAGTTCTCTTCTCCGGAAAATATATTTCTCAATTTCCTTCAACAGTGTGATTTTGTTTTTGAAATTTGCAAAATACGGCTGCATTATTTGTAGTAAAGGAAATAAGAATTTATTAGTTTGGAAAGATTTTTTTTTAACTTTCCACTTTTTATTTTTTTTGAGAACTACTTCATTAGCAGTTTAAAAACATACCTGTTATCTAAGGTAATGCTCAGTGTTTTTACATTAAAACAAGACTGATTGGAATATTAATGGTGCGTGAAAAAATTGGGATTGGCAAAAATCAATATCAGCAGGTCAGGCATTTAAAAACATCTATGTATCAGTCAGAAAATTGTGATTGGTGCACCCCTAGTTTAATATTTGACATGTCACATTTAAACATATTCAGTTCTTTGTTCTAATGTTTTATTCCTTCATTTTGTTAAAGAACAATGCAGCAAACGCCCTCCGAAGTGACTCCAAGCCTTCTCAACAGACGCCGTCCCATGGCCAAGATCAGAGCCACCAACCCGGATCCAAGCCGTCCTTACCGGGCATGGCGGAGCCAACCCCGCCCCAGTCGGCAAACCCTGGAAGCCAGTCCGGCGTTATTCCACAGGACGGTTCGTCGAGCACAACTATTGAATCCAAAAATCTCCCTGGCGCGAGCCCCAACAACAACAGCGGCGGCCCAGTTGACCAGACACCCCTGAGCCAACCCGAGGCAGGCCTCAATGCTGCGACAGCGGGCGAAATAGGTCCGGGCGTGGGGCCCGGGGGGCCGGGTTTGACACCCCAACAACAGCAGCAACAGCTAGCTCAAGAGCTTCTAAACATGGAGGCCAACACGGAAGGTCTATCCCAAGAGCAGTTGGAGCATCGCCAGCGTTCACTTCAGACGTTGCGAGACATCCAACGCATGCTTTTTCCAGACGACCGTGACGCGCCGCCCCCCGGACCTCCGCAATCCCACGGCGGGCCCCACGACGGAGGCCCCGACGGCCCTCCTCGGAGGTCGGAGCCCGGCCCTTTGCAGGCCATGATGGCTCAATCTCAAAGCCTCGGACCGCCGGGCGGGCCGGGAGGACCTCGCCCGCAAGGCCCCCCCTTCGGACCGCCGCACGTTCCCAGAGACATGCCTCCTTTTCCACAGGACGAAATGGGTCCTCACATGGGGGGACCTGGCGGATGCGGAGACGGTGATCAAATGACCCCGGAACAAGTAGCGTGGTTGAAGTTGCAGCAAGAGTTTTATGAGGAGAAGCGGAAAAAGCAGGAAATGCAACACCGACCTCTTCCTCCGGACATGATGATGCACCCCCACGGTCCACGCGGCATGATACGAGGACCTCCACCACCCTATCAGATGGGTCCAGGAGAAATGTGGGGAGGACCGAGTGGTCCGCAAGACCCTTATCCAGAACGCATGGGTATGGGTCCCGGCCCCGTTCCTGGCCCTGGCCCGAGGGGCATGTCCTCCCACTTGCAAAGGATGCCCGGCTTCACGGGAATGATCAATCCAGACATGGAAGGACACCCGCGGCCTGGAATGGGGTGGCCTGACGACATGCCGCCACGTATGGGAGATCCCCGAGGGTTTCCCGGAGGTCCGGGCACCATGTTTTCTGGCCCCGGTGGTAGAGGGGAGCGCTTTCCAAACCCTCAAGCGGTCCAAGAGGCAATGTTCCACCAAGGTATGGGCGAGAAGGGCCTACCCCCCGGCATGATGATGGACATGCAAAGGATGATGGGTCACCAAAGAGGTGGAATGGAACCTGGTAACAGCATGGGGATGTTTCCGAGAATGCCCGGCGACGGTCCCATGAGCCCGTCATCCAGGCTCCAGGGAATGGGGGGTCGAGAAATGGGCCCCGAGTTCGGCATGGGGCCCGGTCCTGGGCCTCACATGCACCCTTCCAAGCTACGAGATCCTCCGATGACCTTAAGTCCAGATGAGATCATGAGAATGAGAGGAGGCCCCCCCATGGAAGCCATGGCTGCGCAAGGTAGGGGAATGCAAGGTCCTCCCTTCGCCGAGCAGCCGCAACCCGGAGAATTTCCGATGGGTCCCGGTCGACCTTTTCCAGGGGGCCCCGGAGGAATGAGAGGCCCACACGGGGAGCAAGCGTTCGGCCCGGAGCACAGAGCCACACCGACGGGCGGCAACGGTCGCATGAACCACCTCCCCCCTAATGCCGGTCCTCAGCAGGGCCAAAGAGGGCGAAAGCCAGCAGATCTGAATGTCCAAGGGGGCGGAGGCAACTCCCCCAGCGTCAACCCACTCAAATCCCCACCTCTGAGGCAGGTGCAGTCTCCCATGATGGGCTCTCCCTCCGGAAACCTCAAATCGCCTCAGACGCCGTCCCAGCTGGCCGGCATGCTCACGGGTCCCACCGGTCCCCAGGGCCCTCCGGTGCCCTCGTCGTCGGCGCCGATGAAGTCGCCGCACTCCATGATGGGTTCGGCGGGAGCCTCCCCCGTTCATATGAGGTCTCCTTCACTTCCCAATCCATCGCCGGGATGGGCTTCCTCACCAAAGCCACCCATGCAGAGTCCTGGAGTACCCCAACAAGGTGGCAAGCCCCCTCTTAGTCTCACCTCACCAAACATGATGGGCAACATGGAGCAAGGTATAGTACGCATTTATTATTTACCTTAAAGCAGGGGTGGCGAACAAGTTAGACACAATGAGCAAACATTTTAAACTGAGATTCAAAGAGCCACACCGAAACAGACATGCACACAAAACTATATTATTCACCATAACACTTTTTTCCCCTTATAAAAATGAACCCTGATGAATTTGGGTGCGTTTTAAGCGACAATATAAATAAGACAAACATGCAACGAGGCAAATATATAATAATAATAATCGGACATAGGCCCTGTCGTCATTATCAACAACAAAAGCCTAATTGTCATCACACCCACAATCTGCGTATGACGAAATTGGTAGTGCTTCTCCATAAGGTGCGCTTTCTCGCCAAAAGACCCAAATAAGTGATCATTTCGGACTCGTAATTTGGCATTCTGCCGTTATGGATACATCGCATCACCCCCCGAGCGGATCACTTACCTCTCACTGTCTTTCACTTACCTTCAGTCAGCCAGTAGGAGGCAGATCATCGCCCAAACATCTTTTCATATTACCTCACCCTGAAGTTATTACACAGAAGGGATTGTGTGTTGTGTTACCGCAAGTTCAGAGTCCTGATGGATGTGGGGAAAAAACTCTCCTTAAGCCTATTTGTCCGTACTTTGTGGGGCCTATAGCGTCTGCCAGAGGGCAGCAGCTGGAACAGATTGTGACCAGGGTGGTATGGGTCCCCGATGATGTTCCTGGCTCTGCTGAGGTAACGAGGGCTGGCAATGTCTGCCAGTGAGGGCAGAGAGCAGCCGACAATCTTCTGGGCAGTGTTAATAACTTTCTGCATGGCCTTTTTGTCTGCTGCCGTGCTTCCAGTGTACCAAGCTTAATGAGCCACGGTATATACAAAATATGATAAGAAGCAAAGATTCATTTTGGCCGGGAGCCACGTGTTCGCCATGAATGAACCGCCAAAAACATTTTTTCGCTCTTCCCGTTCAAAATGAATTGGATGTGCAGCACTGTCAATGGCACCCACAACCAGTCCTCCCACTTTCAATGACAGTGGCAGGAAATGAGTTAAATTTTCCTTACTTCTCTGCCATTTTAGGGTACTTATGGGTCATTTCTTGTAAATGTTGGATTTTTTTTAGCTTTTTTTTTCAGCTGCTTCTTGTCCATTGGTCGTTTGTTGCTTTTGGGGCATTTCCCAGTTACTTCCTGTTGGCTTCATGTCACTTTCTGTTGATTTGGTGCACTTTTGGGTCACTTCCTTGATAACTAACTCATTGCTGCCATTGACAGCGTCATTTTGACTAGGAGAGGGCGAATAAATGATGAATGTGAGTGCGGACACAAAACTTTGCAAAGTGCAGTAGACCATGCACTCTATTACACAACTCACAATTTTCGGTTTTACTGTGCCAATGTTAAATTAAAAGCATGGGATTCTTTCTGTATGTATAGTATAAATGAGCTACAACGTGCTTGTGCCAGGCAAATTGAACTAGGAGGTTCAATTTGCCTCGTCGTACTTTGCAGGCCGCTTCCGACCTACTGTACGTTTGACGCCCCCGTTGTAACTTTTTGACTGCGATACATTTTATATAAATGATCCAATTGAGTCTTCAATGTATAAAAAGACAGTTCAGTCATACCTCTACTTATGAAATTATTGCTTCCAGAACTTTTTCGTAAGTAGAGCAGTACTTTATATGTAAATTCTCTAATTTGTTCCACTGTCCTCACACAACTGCCAACTAAACCCTTTAAATTGGCCAGTGTCCCGATTTTGTAGGAAAGGTGAAAAACAAAGATGAGAGAAAATTATAAGAAAATGATTTATTAATGTCTTAAAATGAATGACAAGCATGAAATAGTTCCCTCCGCAGCTGCTATAATGGGGCTTTGCATTTTTACGGTTTTCAATTGCTTAATAATGGGAATTGCAATCATTAACAAGGGGAGCATTTAGCCGGTTTAGTAAGAGAGAATCTTGAAACATGGATAGTGGTTGCTGTGTGACAGCCAATGAGAGCCCAGCAGAGGGTAGCGATGTTCTAAAGCACGTGTCAAAGTGGCGGGCTGGGGGCCAAATCTGGCCCGCCGCATCATTTTGTGTGGACCGGGAAAGTAAATAATGAGTGCCAACTTTCTGTTTTAGGATCAAATTAAAATGAAGAGTATAGATGTATATTAAATTTCCTGATTTTCCCCCTTTTAAATCAATAATTATATTTTTTTAATCCATTTTTTTCTGTTTTTAGTTCAAAAATCATTTTGTAAAATCTAAAAATATATTTTTAAAAAGCTAAAATAAACATTGTTTTAGATCTATAAACAACGGAATATTCAGGGCTTGTAATCCAGTTCTTATAATCCATTTATAAAAAAAATACCTAAATATTATATCTAAAATGATCCGGCCCACATGAAATCGAGTTGACGTTAATTCGGCCCGCGAACCAACACGAGTCTGACACCCTTGTTCTAAAGTGAGAATCAATGCATCCTCGACAATCTTTTCAAAATAAAATAACGGATAAGGAAGTGCATTTACTTTTGGGGGATTTCATAACTTGGATCTTTTTCATATCTCGAGTCACTCATTTGCATAGACAAAAATTTGTAACCTGAAAATTTCGTACCTAGCGGCATTCGTAAGTAGAGGTATGACTGTATCTGAATACTAGTACTATCGAGACTTATCCATTTTCTACCCAAGACACAACACGGATGCACAGTTCGCTGTCTCCGCCTTGTGGCCGTACGGTGTACTGCGCGTAAAAATAGCGCACCAGCACATTTCAAAGTTTGATTTCCGTTTCTGTATCTGCCACCTTGCAGGTGGCAACGGCCCCGCCTCTGCTCCGCCTTCGTCCGGCGCACCGACTGGCCCGATGTCCCTGCCAGGAAACGTGCCGTCGGGCAGCCCTTACACCATCCCGCCTGAGCCCACGCTCTCCCAGAACCCGTTGTCCATCATGATGTCACGCATGTCAAAGTTCGCCATGCCCAGCTCCACGCCCCTCTACCACGACGCCATCAAGACTGTCGCCAGCTCCGATGACGACTCGCCGCCGGCGCGCTCTCCGAATCTGCCTTCAGTCAACAACAATGGTAACGTTGCATTAGGACAACTGCGTTTCCCAACTGGTTACTGAGCCCAAGCGCCTGTTTCATAGGAGATAAACTTTATAGTAATACCTTGAGATACGAGTTTAATGCGTTCCGGGACCGAGCTCGTATGTCAATTTACTCCATTTTTTTTAAACTAAATACAAATTTACCCATCCGCACTCTCCAAAAGTACACAATCAAACAGAATTTACAATGGAAAAACATCTTTTTATTGTTTCTAATTCACCACCTACTAACAAATACCTGTCTAGATGTTATGATCTTCAATACTAAAATGTGATATCATTCAGTACAGACGTTAGCGGCTTAACGTGGACGAGAGAGAGATATGACAGGAGAGACTTGATGGTAACATAAACTTTAAATTTAACTGAAATGAACTTAGATTACTATACACACACTTAAAAATACGTTTTAATCTTACGTTACAGTAAATTTAAACCTTCTTGTGCGATAACCGAGGCAAAGATGTTGTTAATGTATTACACTGCGGCGTTTGAGGCGGATCTTCCTGATTGTCCATGCCTCAGAACTAAATGTTGGTTTCGCTGGTGTCTTTTTCAGATGCTTGCTTTTATTTCAAGTCCATGTAGATTCCGCTGGCTTTCTCACAGATTATCGACTCTCACGCTATCTCCGGTAAAAAAAAAATGCAACCTGTACGTAGATATCTTTACGCGAGGGAGATGCGGCGAGAAAGACAGACACTCGGACGGCCGCATCAGGAACCATCTGGTATCCTCCTATCTCAAGGCAAAAATGTTGCTCAGAATTTTCCTCTTATATATCAAATTTCTCTTTTGTTGGGGCACTCGTATGGCATGGTATTACTGTACTGACAGGTTCACTATGTAAATTCTGCCCTCTAGTGGAAGAGGGTTTAAATTGTCATTACTGGAATGAATAGATGACTAGAGTCTGCATTCCTGGACCACTAAAGTGAAGTTTTTCCACATCTGCAGTACAGTACATTAATTTTCTGTCTGTTTTTAGGTATGCCAATGAACCACCAAGGCAATCCCCGCATGATGGGACCTGTGAACTCGGGACCCATGCCAGCACTCAGCCCCCTAGGCATGAATCCGATGGGATCCCAGCCCCTTTCTCATGGCATGCCCCCTCAAATGCCCTCTCCCAACGCCCCCAACATGGGCCCCGGTATGATACCTCACGGCATGATGATCCCGGCAAACCCGCAAGACCCCGGAATGGCCAACCCCGCAATGATGGCGCAGGGACGTCTGGGTTACCCCCACCGAAACCAGGGCTACCCTCTCACTCAGTCCCCGTCCCAGCCGGGCCCCTTCTCGCCGCACAACGGGCCGGGGCACCAAGGGTTCCCCGGGCACCCCATGGGCTTCCAGGGAGAAGGAGGGCCCATGGGAGGACGGATGGGCAACATGCCACACGGTGCCGGGCCAGACGGGGTCATGTGCAAGCCGAATAACCCCGGGGGGCCCGAGTTCAACAACATGCAAGGCGGCTTCAGCGAGGCGGACCTTCACGAGGTGATGCGGCCGGGGGCCTCCGGCATTCCCGAGTTTGACCTGTCCAGGATCATCCCGTCCGAAAAACCCAGCCAGACTCTGTCCTACTTCCCCCGAGGGGGGGGCGACAACCCCGGAGGCAAACCGCCGCACCCCGCTGGCTTCCCCATGCAAGCCATGATGGGCGACGGCCCACCGAGGATGGGGATACCCATGCAGGGGATGGGAGGGATCCCGGGGGGACCCGGCGGGGGCATGGGCCCCCAAGACATGGCTATAGGCAACCCGGGCCACAACTCCATGCGCCCACCGGGGTTCATGGGCCAAGGGATGATGGGCCACCAGCCCCGGATGATGTCTCCGGGCGGTCCCGGGGGGATGATGCAGGGCCGGCAGATGGCCCACCCCGGTCCCGGTGGCTCCCCTAACATGATGATGTCACTGCAGGGCATGGGCGGCCCCCCGCAACAGACGACGATGATGATGGGGGGGCAGATGAGGCCACGCGATATGGACATGGGCTTCAGTCCGGGCCCTGGAATGTTCTAATGCGGAATTTCTGGAATGTTCCGGAACCCTGTAAGACATCTTTCTATGCGGGAGGCTAATTGAGGAAGTATTATCCTAAACACGAGTCATGGATGTACCCTGGAATCAACGGAACCTTTTACCCAATCGACGTCGGAGTACTTTTTGCCACAAGAACAATTTTGACTTACGAACTTTAGAATGTATGGAATTGTTGTGCATTGGTTTCGCCAAAAAAAAGACAAAAAAAAAAACGAACAAACTTTTTGTGTTTTGGGGGGTATAGGTGGAGATGGACAACAACCTTGGAGATGTTTAACTATATGTCAATCCTTTATTTTCCCTTCTCCGGATCATGAACAACAACAACAACAACAACAAAATAACGCGGTATGGAACAGGATTGAACAGACGGGATAGAGAAAAATGTGCTTTGTGAGGACTTGGGTGGGAACTCCATTTTGTCTCCATTGTTTTTGACTGTTTCTGTACAGTATATACATGTGAGTGTGTGTATGTGTGCGCAGGTCTGCGTGTGCGCGTAGGCATTCTTTCAGTGACCTCGACTCTTAACTCTTTGGCTTCCACTGACGCGTATAGACGTCCAATCCAGCGGACAAATCCCAACGGGTTGGACGTCTACTCCCGTCGAAATGGCCGCCAACGACTTCAAAACAAAAAATACTGTACTGTTTACCATTGGTGGGCTATTTGAATATTAGTCTATTTTAATTTCCTTTGTAACTCCAGTGTATAACAAACCAAACTATGACCTCATTAAGATGATAGTATTATTAAGGAAAAAAAATGACAAAAAAAGAAAAAGCACAAACGTGGACCGCCTCCGAAAGCGGCTTTTTATTTTTCATTTTAATCACACAAAAGCTCGCAAGCTCCAAAATTTCCACGACTTCCTTAGTCAGATCGCTAATACCCAGACGTGCTACGTGTGTTCTTGTTCCTGTTTTTCAAGTTTAGTTGTTTTGCGGCTCTCTTGTTGACTCTGGGTGAATCATTCCCACAGCAATAATCCCCCCGCCACATTTCCTTCGACGGTGGAGTCGGCTATGAACGGTGGTATGCCAGGTAACATAGAACTAGAGTTAGCTAGATCTGGTGTAACCGTATGAAAAGCGATGTTTTGCGCACGCTGCTTTTTACCATCCAGTTGACTTCCTCTCTCTTTTTCTCTGTTGTATAAGCTTGTCATGTGTTTCTCCGTTGGCTTTGGTGCAAATAGTCTACCAGGGCTGTGGTGATGGACTACAAATAAAAGATATTGTTTTGGTATATTCAGGTGGTCCGTTGCGTGACTTGCCAAAGATTCCTTTTGCCTCATTTTTAGACTCAAAGTACAGACACTCCCCTACTTACGAACAACGGTACATAAGAACATGTCTGCACAAATGGCATATGTCGAAGAAATGTTCGGAAAGAGATGCTGTAAGTTCGATTTTGTATTGCGCGCCTTTTTCCGAGTAGTGCTTCTTTCCGCCGCCAATACCGACGCTTGGCGCTGTGAGAGGGAGGAGGCTCAGCAACATGTCCAGGAGGAGGAGGAGGAAGAAACGCCTGTCCCCATGAAGAATTTCGAGACGAAACTCTTGGCTGAGGGGTTTTCGCCCATAGATAAAGCCATCGCACTCTTCGAGCAGCAAGACCCAAATATTGAACGTTGCACAAAGGTTGCAAATCAATTGAATGATGACATACAGTGCTACCTCATCATTTATGATGAAAAAAAGAAGAAACCTGTGCAATCGTCG
The DNA here is from genome assembly GCF_051989625.1 of Stigmatopora argus. Classification (NCBI taxonomy): domain Eukaryota; kingdom Metazoa; phylum Chordata; class Actinopteri; order Syngnathiformes; family Syngnathidae; genus Stigmatopora; species Stigmatopora argus. Next base: position 5,902,219 of record NC_135399.1, read on the forward strand.
TTAGATCGCTTCTTTCGGTCAGTTTCTAGTAAATCCTCAAAGGAAGATACTCATCAACCCTCATCTTCTCCTCGACCCTGAACTTCTTCCTACATTGAAGTTACGGAGGAGGAAGTAACTTTTGAAGCCCATTCCAGCGACGACGAAGACCCTCTCATGATATAAAATCCTCCTCTTCCTCCTCCTCCTCCATCATCTCCTTAAGCATCGAGTACATCTTCCAAAAGTAAGTTAAACTTCATTTTATTTATCTTATTACGTACATGTACATACTGTGTTACTTATACAAGCCTTAAACATACTTATATAAACCTTCAATATACTTATATAGACCTTAAACATAAATTATAATACAAAATATAGCACTGAGCAACTTACGAACAAATTCACCTTACGAACAATCGCTCGGAACGTAACTCGTTCGTAAGTAGGGAGCGTCTGTACTCGTTTTTGTGGTTTTTTGGGGCCAAAAAAGTGACAGGAATGACTTGTATGTGAGGTGTAAAAGTAGCAGGTGGTAGGTGCGTGTTTTTATGATTTTGGACCGATACCTAGGATTGGTTTCGGTGAGTATTAAAAGCACGCCAAAGCTAAATGTACTCTTATTGTTTCTCGCCGCCTTAAAACCTTTGGTGACAACTTTAGATGGCATGTAGTTTTCGAGTACTGAAACACAGTGGCAGCTAAATACCATTTTTCAACATAATACCAACCAGACAAAACAAATAAAAAAAAATTATATCATATCATGCAGAGGAAGTGAAAATAATGGTATCAGAATATTTTCAGACCGAAAAGATTGAAATGATTTTTTTTTAAAGTCCAATTTGTAGGGTACTTCTTTCAGGTGGTCTGTTTAAAAAAAAAAAAACTAAAAATTTTAGTATTCAATTTTTTTTTTTCATTGGCGACATTTAGGGTCCAATTTATTTGAACTGGTACGGCTAGCAACAAGACCCTCCCAGTCCTAATGTAGTGGATAGCTTTCACCGATAATGGCAACCAATGAGTTAAATAATATTAACACCAATTCTATTGTTCTATTATAATTATAATTCTATTGTTGATTATATGAAGACACTGCAATGGTATGAAAGTGCCACCAGAATTTGAATTTTTAACACTAGTTTTCAGGATTAAAACTCAGATGCAAAATATCTGCCGTGGGAAATTACAAGTCATACATTGTAATAATACAAGAAAGAAATTCCAATATTAAGAGATTAAAATCAAACTATTACGAGGTTAAAATTGAAATATGAAACCATAGATTGTACTATAACAAGATTCAAATCATAATATTATGAGATTAAAGTCATTTTGTTGCTTAGTTTTATGTTAAGTAAACCGGAAGCTGTTTGGTTTTCCTGTGTGAGCACAAAATGGCTCTTTTTGTAATGTCAGGTGGTTGAAGTAATATTGGGAGGGGAAAAAGTCGTAATATTATGAGATTTAAGTTTTTCCTGTTTTTACCGTGATTTTAACCTTGTAATAGTTCAATTTTAATCTCATTATATTCATTAAATTTTCCTCTGAATTTTAAATTGTATAACTTATTGCAACTTCCCATGACACACCAATGTGCTGTGGCACAGTGGTTGGGAAACACTGGTATAGGTAACCAGGGAAACGCAATCGACTCCAATTTAATTTTAATCAGATGTCCTGGCAATCATCTATCAATCCATCCCCACTGACTTCAGGCGAAAGGCAGACTACGCCCTAGACTGGTCGCCAGTCAGCCATAGGGCACACAGACAGACGACCATTCACACTCAATCATACTGCCACCAGCACCGAATTCGGGCGAGTGAACCCCTACACCATCAGGTTTTTTTTTTGAATTTTGAGGCTCACAAAAATTCAATTTCTGGTGGCACAGATTTTATTCCTTACAATAGACTTTGCTTAATTTGTGCATAAAATAATTTTTCCCAGAGGAATGAAGTGACATTTTTTGGTTTGTCAGCAAAACCATATCAAGCCAGCAATAATATAGTTTGTCTTTAGCGTTTCAACCTGTCGCCTGTGCTGTTGCAAAGCGACTGATAAAGATCAGTGTCAAGCGAGCACGCTGAAAGAGCCTTCTGGAACTCCTCCAGGGGGCAGTAGAGTCCACTGCAGCCCGGAATTCGTTGCTCCTGGAGAAAACGAATGCACTTAGGTCTTCCCTCAACTATCGCGAATTCACTTTGTGATTTTTTTTTTCAGCTATTATCATTTTTTTAAGTTCATAAAACTGTGAAAATCCACACAAACTCATAAGCGGAAGCCACTCTTGCTACTGGGACTCGGCCCTGAAGAAAAAAAAGCTAGTTATAATAGGGGTGAACTTACTTAGTGATTTTTTGATTATCACGGCCATGTCTGGTCTACATTAATCGCGATATTCGAGGGATTGCTGTATTGGGTTATCACCAACAACTGCTGGAGTGCCAAAATTAAATCAATGGGTTCGCTTATTATCTTCAGAAGGGTTGCGTGGGGGTGCTGGAGCCAATCCCACTAACTATGGGGACCGGACCAGGCCTGGGCAGAAGGAGACAGACAACCATTCACTCTCACACCTAGGGACAATTTAAAGTGTTCAACCAGCATAGAATGCAAGTTTTTAGGCTGTGGAAGGAAAGAGTACCCAGAGAAAACCCACGCAAACCCAGAAGAACCGACCTGGGATCGAACCCACGATCCCAACTAACCAATCGGAGACCGGGGCTGCCTAAATCAATACCTATTTCACAAATTTCAGTATGTAAGTAAATATGTTTCTATTTTTGTTATTAAAGTTTGGCAAAATTCAATGGGAAAAAAGGGAAATTGGCTAAATAAAAATGGAAATACATTTTTTTTTTTTAAATGTGAATACATTTTAAATAACTAAAAGACGGAAATGCTTGGTAACGCAAATACTAAAATGGTAAGCTATTTAATGACATTTTCTTACCTTTCCCATGTAGGAGACTTTGACAAAAGGCTCTTTGGTGCGTCGGTGCTGGTGGAGCTCCAGCGTGATGTCAGCGGCGTACGGTGGCCATTTCATGTCAAAGATACCCAACGCCATCAGGCACGGGATTAGTGTGGTGTCGTGGGCGGAGTACAGGAACAACTTCCTGTTTGACAAAGAAAAAGTCCACAAGTAAAGACTTGTGATACAATTTCTGTTGCGACCATGAATTAAATCTCAACTTTTGTTTAGTGCCATTGACGATCATAAATGCTGTCAGGTCATCATTAATTATTATTATTAATATCATTAATCAATAATTAATGTTATCATTAATCTCTGTTAATTAAAACTAGTTCTATCATAGACATCCAAACTATTTGAAGTGGGAGGGTGGCACCGAATGGAGTACAAGTTTTGTTGTCTGTGTGATAACATTAAAACAATTGAATTGAATCAAATGTAAAATATAGAAATATTAAAAAAATTGAATATCGATGTTGAAAAAAGAAATTGTGAAAATCAATTAATTGAAATCCAAAAATGAAATTTACACCCAAAAAAATGAGCGTGGAAATGTCAAAACATAAAATTGAAAATAAAATATAAAAAAATTAATATTTGTTATTTGTGAACTTCCCTAATTATTTACTTATTCATTATGACTTATTTATTGATTAAGTATTTGCCTGTTTGTTAGTTGTTGTTTTTCATGCACTTTGTGGTGAAGCTTGAAATCTCACTATACTTATATAATGACAATAAAAGCATTCAATTCAAATACAGTGAAGGTTTAAAAAATGAAACAAATACGTACGTGTCGAAATCAATCAATCAAAATAGGAGCTAAAAAATTAAATAACACGAAAACATTAAAATAGGAAAGTAGAATTAAAACAAAACTGACAATGATGAATGTCCATTCATCCTTCTGCTGTGAAATAAAACTCTGAAACGAGTGTCTCATCTGGACGTCCAATCCATTTAAAGCGGGAGGGTTAGCTGCCACCCTCCCACTTCAGATGGATAGGATGCCGAGCACCGTTAGTCGCAAGCGATGACTTAACCTGTTGGGCTCTGATGAGGTGCCTTGTAGTTTCTCATCCATGTTCAGTAAGAAAGTATGAAGCAGAGGTCCCACGCACAACTGCAAGTTCTCCCTGTCACACACGCACAAAAAAAACTCTTGCGTCACTCTGCCCTTAAGAGTCGAAAGCAGTCAAAGTGTCACAACGCCTCACCGATTGCTGGGTTGGTAGCAGTGAAACATCACCTCCACGGCCCGTTGCTCCACTCGCTTCGTCCACGTGGAAAGCGCGGGCGGGCACGGCAGGCCGTGAGCCTGACAATCAAAATGCACTCCCTATCTTAGTACTCTTACAATCGAGACAGCTTTCAAATTGGAAGACTTTGCAAAAGCGCAAAGACTGACCTGTCTGGCAACCATGTCGTCCCTGATGAGTATGAAGTCGACCTCCGATTTGTCCTTAATTCCCAGATCGCTTCTGATGCTCTTGAGGTCGGCCGCCAAATCCGGCAGGAGGCTCACTTCTTTGAATCGTGGGCTAACAGCAAAAACAGTTGACAGACCAAATTCCTATTTTGTTTAGCAGCCTGACTTTGGCCATGTACGAGATACATGGAAGTCAACAGTAGTAGTAGTAGTAGTAGTAGTCTTTTGTGGTTTCGGTTGTATTTCCGATCCGGAGGGACCCGCCAGGGGACTTCGTGGTGCGCCATGAAGGGGCACGTTCTCGTCTTTTTCCCAGTATACTTGACAATGAGGGTCCCATGGCCCTTTTCCAGCATCCAACTACAGTAATCCCTCGATTATCGCGTCTTCACTACAATTTTTTTTCCGCTATTTTTTTATTTAGTTTATAAAAATGTGAAAATCCACACTAAGTGGAAGCCACTCTTGCTACTAGGACTCAGCAATGGCGGGAAAAAAACAGTTATAATAGGGGTGACCCTACTTCGTGATTTTTTTATTATCGGGGCCATGTCTTGTCTACATTAACCGCAATCTTTGAGGGATTACTGTACTGTCATTGGCTGCCATTGATGGACGGGGCTGGACGTGCATTTTTATTTCTATTTTGATTGGTTTGAGCCATTAGCCATCGATGGTGCTGAAACCAGATCCAACTCCACAGGAGGACCCACCTGGGATCAGCCTTTGATCCCAGAACTGTGTGGCTGACGTGCTAACCACTTGGCCACTGGTCCGTTGTTAAATGTATATGGCAGCATTGTCGCCACCTAGTGTTCCGGAGTACAGAAGTCAGTTGTCACCCAAAACAATTCTGTGTCATCCACGAAAGGGTGTAGCATTGTTAAGACTTCCACATTGGAAGGAGTTTTGAAAAGTTTTACTTTTTCCCCTAAAACCTTGTGACTGTGTAAACGATTGGTTCTTTCTGGAATAGTTTTTATGGTGTAAACGGCCCCTTAGTGTGTGTTTGTTCGGCCTACCGCTAGCATCCATTTTGAAAACCAGCCCAAACCACAGAAAAACAGGCTGCCTTGTCAGGCTAACAAACCTGCTTAGCATTCTGAGCAGCCGGCATCCGTGGTAATTGGGGTAAAGGATTTCTGACTCCACGTCGGTGGTTAATATGGGAACTGTTTCTGCATGAGGAATAGAAATAAAGTGGGGGGGAAAATTGTGTGAAAAAAAAGAATACAGACGCTCCCCTACTTACGAACGAGTTACGTTCCAAGCGATTGTTCGTTAGGTTAATTTGTTCGTAAGTTGCTTCAGTGCTATATTTTGTATTATAATTTATGTTTAAGGCCTATATAAGTATATTGAAGGTTTATATAAGTGCATTTGTATGTTTAAGGCTTGTATAAGTAACCTGCATTGGTTTGTACTGAAAAAAAAAAACATTTAATAAAATGGAGAGAATACGTACAGTACTGTATACATACTACGTATGTTAGAGAGAGAGAGATTTACTAGAAACTGGCCGAAAGAAGCGATCTAACGACAATTGCACAGTTTTGTTTATAAATGGTACCGACGGTCGAACGATTCAAGTTGTATGCCCGTGCAACGCACACCATTTTCTCACCCGCATCAAGCTTCTTTATTATTGCCACTTTCGTTTCAAATGAAATGGCTTGCCTCTTCCTTGCACTACCACCCTCACTAGAAGCCTTTCGGTTTTCACCAACCATATTGAATAATGCACGAGATATTTAATGATAAAAATGAAAAAAGTTCTTTGCGCACTGGAGATACGTTCACGCACTTACGCACTGCAACGAACTGGGCAGAGGAAGGTGGATGCTGGGTAAGCTCTCACAGCGCCAGGCGTCGGTAATAGCGGCGGAAAGAAGCACTACTCGGAAAAAGGCACGCAATACAAAATCTAACTTACAGCATGTCTTTCCGAACATTTTTCGACATATGCCATATGCGCAGACATGTTCGTATGTACCGTTGTTCGTAACTCGAATGTTCGTAAGTAGGGGTGCGTCTGTAGTAAGGTTACCTTTCTGTTTTTGCTGGAAAAGACCCGCCACCAAACACCTAGCAGACTCGATGGTTCTTACAATGTTGGTCGAGCGCACACTTCCAGAAAACAAAACAACACAACAAATTGATTTCACTGCTTGCATTAAAATATTGGCATCTCTCTCCAATCCACTTACTAGACCTCGTCAGAACAGAAGGTATCACTGAGGAATGGAAGTTCCTCGACGTATTTTCTCCTCAAACGCTCTCCGAGCTCGTACAGCTGCTGCATGCCCAAAGTGGTCAGCTGACCGGCAAACACGCCGCCCTGATAATATGGTGGGCGACAAACACCAAGTTAAGCAACACTACTGGTGTGCAAGACCAGCAGTCAAAATGAAATCAAGAAAAAAAGGAAATTGGAATGAATCAGTGTATGAAATAACTCAATACAAATAAATAAAACTGAAATAAATACATCAACATCCAAATTAATCGTGAAATATATAAATATTGAAATAAATAAAAAAGGTGAAATATATATGAAAATGAATTTTAAAAATCTGTATGTATGTTGTAATACACATACACACAAATATATAAATATAAGGAGAGAGATGTCTCGAAATGTGAAATAAATGTGAAAATAATATTTGAAATATACCAAGAAAAATAGAAATACATACTGGACTAACGAAGTACAAAGTATTATACATAAAAATTACTTAAGGACAAATTGGCATCAATTTTGAAATTACATTTTTTTAAATAATCAGAATAAGTGCTAATTGACAAAAAAATGAAATCAATAAAATGTAACATATTTTGCAAGAGATTATTAAGGGTGGGGGAAAAGAATACAAACTGAAATGAACACATTAAAACTGGAAAAAAATGGGGTGAAATAAAAACTGAACAAATTTCATGAATGACACTCCTGGTCCTCCAAAAGCTTGACACGAAAAAAAAAGCGAAACCAACATGTTTCTCAAACGTGCCTAAAACAGCTACTCACGCTCAGTTTCTTCTTCCTGTAGCCGTCTTCCAATGGAGATGAAGGTCTGCGCCCCCCGTCCAAATTTGTCACCACATAGTTAATGTGCGTGTGAGGGGGAGGCTCCAAGAGGCTGGGCACCCATTGCGCCTTCCACAGGAAAAAAATGCATTAAAATAAAAATATGCAGCCATGGCAATTATGACATTTTACCTCCAACACATCAGGGATGGAGCTCAGCGGCGTGCGAGCGCCATGCCGGAACAGAACCTGGACAAGTTTGAGCTCATACTGCGAGACGTTCCTTTGCCTCCACCACCAGACCGAACCCAAAGCGATGGACACGGTGCCAAAGACGCCCACTTTAGTCCAAATTTTCCTCATGGCCGTTCTGCACAAGAGAGTAGCATCAATTTATAGCATTTATTTTGAAATGGGCACAGTAGCCTTGGGTTCTGCTTGACAATCTCCCCAATGTGAAAAAACAAAAAAAACAGAAAAACATTAATAAAAATGATTAAAAATTATTATTTTTTGTTGTTGTTGTTGATCAGATTTGTGTTTATGTGCCTGTTGTCTGCTTTGTCTGTTTCTTAACATTAGCTTCTTCCTTACACTTATGCACCTGCACAAATAGAAAATGCTTTTGCATGTTTATTATTCATTTTAATTCACTAATAAATATTTTTTTCATCATTTTCGTTTCTCACATCCATTCATACAAAATTGGGGTTATTTTTAAAAGGGTTTAGTTTTTTTTTAAAGAGTGGAACGAACTATAGTATTTACATGTTAAACGCTATACTTACTAAAAATCCAAGTTACAAAACAGGTTCTGAAAACAATTCATTTCGTAAGTAGAGGTACCACTACATTTGTTCTCCATAAGGGTAATGTAAATAATGTGACAAGACTAAAATGAGTTATTGCAGAATTTTGTAACAGTTCAGTTTTTTTAACCCACGTTGGATTGGATTGGATAACTTTATTCATCCCGTATTCTGGAAATTTCGTTGTCACTGTAGCAAGAGGGTGAGGATGCAGAAATAGGAAAGGCATTTTAGATATAAATAGATAGGTAATAAGGAAGTTAAGTTAAGTTACCCAAGTTTTCGCCCTTCTGCTGTGAATTTAAATTTGTTTGGTCTGCGAATAGTCACCGTCAGGCCTCCCGCGTCAAATGACTTGGACGTATAGCGCCGTCAATGGCAACCAATGAGTTCAAGTCAAGTCAAATCCTCGGTTTACCAGACGAAATATTTATTTACTCGTTTCAAATTCTTATAGTAATAGTAATGGACTGTTCGGTTTTTCTACAAAACAAAAAAATAACTAAAAAATGTTCTTATTTATTTAGCTGTTGTTAGGAACTTACGCAAAAAATCGGGTTACGTCGCAAGCGTAGTCAACGATTCTGTCGTAACAGAGGAACCTGTGTAAAACCTCGAGTAGAGGCGTTAGCATTTAACTACTATATTTGGCGTTAATGTTAAGTGTAGAAGCTGAACGGTCATTTTTTTTGTTACAATAGGAGATAGTTTGGAGTAGGCCAACTACTCCCCAGACATGTGATGTCAGGTTCTATTCTTTTGCAGCAGGAAATGATAATGATACGACAGCTAGCGAGCAATGATAACACCAAAAAAAGAGAGACGTTTGTTTCATTAAAGCGACAACTTACACGAGAAGTAACAGGCCAAAATAATACTCGGTTTTCGGTCTTAGTCCAAAAGACACTCGAGCTGCCGGTTGAAGTCAGGACATCGAAGCAAATGGAACGTGGAGCTTATCGGCGTGCCGCACTCGAAGGGGGCGGGACTACATTTCCCATCAGGTGTGTGCCGTAGTCACGTTCGTATTTGACGAGAGTAAGGATATATTGTGAAAAAGCAGTCTACTGTATGGCAATTAACTTATCGTTTCACGAATGGCCATTTATTCTCATAATTATTATGATATATTTATTTATAATATTTATATTTTTATTACTATTTGTTTTATACAGCATTTTTGTAAACATGTTTTAGTGAACCTATGACTTCTTCTATAGTATTTCGAGGGGGCAGAAGGGCGCTTCTTCAATAGTGTGTCTGCCCTCTACTGGTTAATAAAGATATTACACACTTTTAACAGATCATTTATTGGGGAAAATAGAGCAAATAGTACATACAAATAGAAACGCATGTGCATATACATGATAGGATGAAGAAATTGTTGCTTTTGTTGCGTACGAAATCTTAAGTTTTATTGAAGCCTTTCTTCCAACGAGCTAATGAATTTAATAGTCCAAACCTGGTTTTGGTAAAAGAAAAAAATAGAATACAAGAAGAAATAGTAATCTAGGTACAACAAGTAATTGCATAGTGGCAAACCATTTCCATCCAAACAAAAAAGAGAGAGAAACGTAACAAGTGCAATGTTGCCACCTAGTGGCCATATATTAAAATACGACAGGCACTCCCATGAGAATTTTCATCGTTTTCTTTCTTTTCAAATGTATACATCTCATTTTAAGGCACTTCACCTTTTTGCTAACTTCACAGTTATTGAGAGCACAACAACAATTCCCTGAAAATGCAAACTGATTGTCTTTGAAATTTGGATACAACATGTATATAATAAACTGAATGCACTGAAACCACATCTGATCAATGGTCAACTCTTCATGAAATAGTTCTATTAAACTCTTTTTTTAAAATAAGAACTCTACTTTGTCCAGTGTCTTCATTGCGAATGCACAAAACCACATATTTAAGTGGGTAAATATATCCTCTTGACATCGCCCACAACAATGAGGTGCTCTAAAATGACCTCACTGTTTTACTACAAGCAAAATTTGAAATGCAGAATTCCAGCCATGATTTGAAACATGAAAAATGTATAAGAAACAAATCTCTGATTTCACTTTGGGCCCTAGTTTGTAATAAACATAGGTTGTAGACTACATGCCTTATGTTCACATGATCAATTCCAACCCTAATATATAGTTTGTTAGCCAGTCTTTTCTGATTGAAATGCAACATTGGTATGAAAACACAGCTTGACTTTCCATCTGGCAACCCAAGTCTTGTCATCTTATTTTTTTTCTTTTTTGGTGTATCTCCTTGATATTAAAACCAAAAAAAAAGGAAACGTAACCTTCTACTCAATTTCTAAATGTAAACTCAAGTTTTTTTTCACTATGTATGTTGGTACTTTTAACTGATGTCACAAAATCGCAGCCACGCTGTCATCTTTTGCCTATTTAAATACTCAATACACTCAATTTATTTTGTGGTGTATGCATATTTTTGCTCAAATATAGAAATGTTTCATGATGTATTTTATTAATACTTCTGACTATATTTACTTATAAGATGTTTATATATTAAGTCAGTTGTTATTCCTGTGTTTTGTGTTAATTTTTGTTTCTATTTCCAATTATTTTGAGTGCATTACTCACTTGTGGTTGCCAGAAAGGTCCAACTAGCTATCTATTGGGACATGAAACTGACTGGTGGTACTACTATGGTATTGGGAATCCTTTCAATGTCAGCTCAACAAAAACTGTTGGCCAAAATGAGCATTGGAGGAACATATGTATTAAGGTGGTGATGATGATAGTTTTTTAAGTTGTTGACCGAAAGTATTGTGGTCTTTAATGGGTCGTTTTAGGGGAAATTGACATTTGAACTGCTTGTGTGGTATACAAATACAGCAATCATATCTATTGAGTGATTGTCCATTCCTTTAGTGTAAAATGAAACGACAACAATGCCTACAGGGGTATATAAATCAATAGAAACCCCTCCCCCATTTTTTTGTAAGCCCGGCGGCCCACTAGACTAAAACAATCACACAAAAAAGTGTTTTTTTTAAAACCACATTTCAATTGTTTGGTGAAACATTTGTTTGACAATACTATCATAATGTTCTCTTATTTAAAAAAAAAGTTTTTTTTCTTCTAAAATCATGTCTTCTCAACAACCAAGTTTTCTGGGGGAGAAATGTTAATTATAATTCGAGACATCTTTTTAAGACACCTGGAAGTGTTTGAAATGGTGAAAGATTTGGTTTTTTTGGCATTTTGATTGTGTTTTCTGCAAAGGTTGTCTTTATTCAATTATTTAGTGCAATTGACTGCAATAGACGTCCAAACTTAAGCATCGCTCCCACCCTTCACAGTTCAAATGGAGTGGAATTATATCGCTATCAATTACCCTGTGGTCCAAATAGATTGGGCATCTAACACGGTCAATGGATGTAAAAACACATTTTTGGTACCAAATGTGTTCCTAATAAACAATATTCAGGCGTCTATTATGATTCGTGTTGCGTTCAAAGGCGGTCCTGTTAAATGGCCAGGTCATCCGGTCGGCTCCGCCCACTGCTTCCGCTGTACTTGCTGAGACGTCGCTTGTCTTGGTCATACCTATGCAAAAAATCCTCATCGTTCTCCAGGTCGCTGCGGTGGCGCTCGGCCGCCATGTTGGCCGAGTTCTGCTGCAGCGCCATGCGGTCGCTGTAGGGAACGGAGGGCACACAGCGGCTGAAGTCGGGAGGCGGAGCCAACGGGGGATCGATCGGTGGCTGGTTCGAGTTCGGCGGTGCTTTAACGGAGACCCTCTGTCGTACACATTCCCTCATGCTCTTCCAACCCAAGTAGTAGAGCTCCAACACTGACAGTGCTAATGACACGGCAGCTACAACTAACATAAAAACAATGAAAATATTCTTCTCGGTGGGCCGCGACATGTAGCAGTTGACCGGATTGGGACAGGGCGAGGCCGTACACAGGTAGAGCGCCTTGAGGAACACCCCGTAGATCATGTATTGAACGGCGACGAAGATGACCTCCATCGTGGTGCGGATGAGAATGCTGAGGACGTACGTGTGCAAAAGCGGACCTCGCAGGCGTGGACGGGCCTCGTTCTGTCGCAGGCGCTCCTTTTCGACCTCCTCCGATCCGTCCGGGTGCTCCTCCTCGAAGCGTCGCCGTCGCTTCTCCTCGGCACGCACGGCGTGCACGGCGTGGCCCATGTAGATGAGGGACGGCGTGGAGACAAAGACGATCTGCAGCACCCAATATCGGATGTGAGCGATGGGGAAGGCGCGGTCGTAGCAGACGTTGGTGCAGCCGGGCTGCTGCGTGTCGCACAGGAAGTCGCTCTGCTCGTCACCCCACGACGACTCTGCTGCCGTGCCCAGGACCAAGATGCGGAAGATGAAGAGAACCGTCAGCCACACCTTGCCCACCGACGTGGAGTGCTCCTGGACCTCCTCCAGGACGTTCCCCAGCAGGCTCCAGTCGCCCATCGCGGCTCACTGACGACCAACCGCCGCCTGATGGGCGAGATGAGAAGCGGGGAGAGCGTTTCAGGAACCATGTTTGGGCCTTCAAAATGGCCGCCTTAGGACCAGGCCTACCTCCAACCATTATTTTTGCGATATGTCAACTAATATGAATGTTATTTTACTATGGGCTGAACAATTTAGCTGTAAATGTGCCTTCGGAACATAAAACTAGGCGCCGAGGCGTGACCGGACGTTTGGTCGCCAGACGTTTGGTCGCCAGACGTTTGGTCGCCAGACGTTTGGTCGCCCTGGTGAATATAATTTTGAGAGCTGGTTTCAACAGTAAACTCTGTCATGTTGTCAAACGTCCGGCGACCAAACGTCCGGCGACCAAACGTCCGGGCGACCAAACGTCCGGCGACCAAACGTCCAGCGACCAAACGTCCGGCGACCAAACGTCCGAGTACCGTGCCGAAGGGGGGAAGAACATGAAATTTAAGGTTGACCTATTGTTGTCGCGTCAGCATCACAGCTCTGGGGTCCTGGGTTCAAATCCATGTCATGTCCATCTGTGTGGAGTTTGCATGTTCTCCCCAGGCATGTGTGGGTTTTCTCCGGGTACTCCGGTTTCCTCCCACATTCCAAAAGACATGCATGGTAGCCTGATTGGATACTCTAAATTGCCCCTAGGAATGAGTGTGAGCGTGAATGGTTGTTTGTCTCCTCGTGCCTTGCGATTGGCTGGCCATCAATTCAGGGTGTCCCCTGACTCTGGCCCCAAGTCAGCTGGGATAGGCTCCAGCACCACCCGCGACCCTAGTGAGAATAAAGCCGTTCAGAAAATGACCTATTTTTGTGGCCTATTCAAGATTTGACACCAAACTACAAAAAATGAGTTGACTTCAACTCAACTTTTTAAATGAACTGACTGTTTATGAGCTCTGCATTTTAAGTAAAGTGGAAGAGGTGGGCAAATGTTTATTCACTGTTCAAATGGATAGATGTCAATAGCATCCAATGAAAATGCCGGACTTCCCATTAGGAAAAGGAACTTCTTAAATGGCCCTCAACACACGCAAATATTTGTTGCAACGTATGCCTTCTATCTGCGTCACGTCTGTGCATGAGTGAGCGACACGAGTGGGGAAAAGGCAGCCGCCAGGCAGGTCGAATGAAGAAGCCTTTGTCCTTTGGATGGCACGTGGTTTTCGCTGCGGTTGTTGCCCGCAGTGGCAACTGTGGGCGTCGTTAACACGGCTTCATCTCCAAAATCCTCTTACATGGATCTCTCTAAAGCACTTTTTCCACTCCAGCCTTGGCTAGAGTCAAATCCAGAGCCAAAATGGTGCCGCTAAACTGGCAATGACCCTATAAGGCTGCTTAATCAGTGACCCAATCCACCTCTGACACTCGCCTTCAAATAAGATACGCTCCCCTACTTGGCAAACTTGGAGAAAACATCAGAATATGAAGAACATGTCTTTTGTCATTGCCATAATTAGTCCAGATTCTGCTTGCATGCATTTTTGCCAGCAAATGACGCCAGATTGTGCCAACTTGCTGCATTTTGGATTTCCTTGTGCCAGTCTTTCCCAAGCACTGGTGTGCCGCAGGAAATGATGTTCCAAGAAGTCTCATCTCATCTAATTTTTCTCACTAGGGTCGCAGGGGGTGCTGGAGCTTATCCCAGCTGACTTTGGGCCAGAGGCTGGGGGCACCCTGAATTGATGGCCAGCCAATCACAGGGCACAAGGAGACAAACAACTATTCATGCTCACACTCATACTTAGGTGCAATCTAGAGTGTCCAATCGGCCTACCATGCACGTTTTTGGAATGTGTGAGGAAATCGAAGTACCCGGAGAAAACCCACACATGCAAACTCCACTCAGGTGGACCGACCTGGATTTGAACCCAGGTCCCCATCTGCCAAGAAGTCATTCATTGTAATTTTCTGAGGGAAAAATCTTAATATTACGAGATTAAAATTAAAATATGGTGAACATTATGTCATATATTGTACTATTATAAGATTCAACTGTAATATTATGATATTAAATCATTTTGTTCCATATTTTTATGTATCGTGAACCAGAAGTTGTTTGGTTTTACGGGCTTCAACTTTGATCGATGTTAAGTCTGCGTGAGCACAAAACTGCTTTTATGTAATATTGGGAGGGGAAAAAAGTCATAAAATTACAAGATTTAAGCCGTTTTGCTGTTTTTAAGTTATGTGAATTGGAAATTCTGTAGTTTTAAGGGCATCAACTTTTAGTTGAGTAAGGTTGGTGTGACAAATGGATTTTGAAATACTTTATTTGATTCCTGTTGATAAAAAAATGATGAGAATGACTTCATACTGTTAATATAGTCAACATTTTTAAATTCGAAGATTTTCAGCTGGTGGTGTGCCTTGACATTTCTTCAATGCAAATGGTGAGCAAAGGTTTGAGCACCCTAAATTGTCCATAGGTACGAGTGTGAGCATGAATGATTGCCTGTCTCCTTGTGCCCTGTCATTGATTGGCTGGGCACCAATCCAGGGTGTCACCTGCCTGGTGCCCATAGTTGGCCGGGATAGGCTCCAGCACCCCCCATGACTCTTGTGGGGATAAGCGGTTCGGACAATGAACGAATGAATGAACTTTAACAGCGCCTCCAAATTAGCTCAGGGGTCAAAACTTGCAACATATAGAAATCAAATTAAATAACTGTAGAATGTCAGTATTTTGTTGAAATAAGTGGTCACTTAAATGATAATCATCCCATGTGATAAATTCTTATTGGTGAATTTTTTTGGCTGGACATATTCTTTTAGTTTGAACAAAATTGTGTAAAAATACGCTATATGGCACTTAACTAATCCACAACAATTGACAGTTATGCACATCAAAACTATTTCAACTGCCAAGGCTGCTGTTGCATGATCATGTTTTTCTGCCGTTTATAATGATAGACGTGCAATCCAATATGACCAGTCAGAATGGATTGAATATCTATCGCCTTCAATGGCAGACAAAGAATCAATATTTAAAAATGCATTGTAAAAACCCACTCTTTTTTAACTCAATTAACATCTCTCTCACAAATAAAAATTCAAGAATTTCATGGTGGCAAATGCATCCTTAGATTTTTATGAGGACACATTTTTTGGGGGGGACAACACTACCACAGTAGTACAACTAATCAATGTCAATATCCCCTATAGCACAGGTGTCAAAGTGGCGGCCCAGGGGCCAAATCTGGCCCGTCGTATCATTTTGTGTGGCCCGAGCAAGTAAATCATGAGCGCCAACTTTCTGTTTTAGGATCAAATTCAAATGAAGATTATAGATGTATATTATATTTCCTGATTTCCCCCCTTTTAAATCAATAATTGTAATTTTTTAATCAATTTTTCTGTTTTTAGTTCAAAAATCATTTTGTAAAATCTAAAAATATATTTAAAAAAAGTTAAAATAAACATTGTTTTAGATCTATTAAAAAACTGAATATTCAGGGCTTTTAATCCAGTTCTTTTAATCCATTTAAAAAAAAAATCTAAATATTATATCTAAAATGGTCCGGCCCACATGAAACCGAGTTGACGTTAATGCGGCCTGCGAACCAACCTGAGTCTGACACCCTTGCCCTATAGTATTAGAACAATAACAATTGGCTCCTCCTACCACATTTACTAAGTAATGCATGTAACAATATTTCAAATAGCAACATCTAATTAATACAGAACACAGTCAACACGACTCGTTCCAATATCAATACTAATCAATTATTAATTTAACGTGGCATTTATTCATCTTCCATACCGCCCATCCTCGTAAGGTTTGCAGGGGTTGCTGGAGCCTATCCCATCTGACTTTGGGCAAAAGGCAATCTACACCTTAGACTGGTCGCCAGTCAGCCGTGGGGTATTCTGAGAGACAGACAACCATTCGCACTCACAATCATACCGCCACTGAGCGCGAATCGATCCAACGCTTGCCCACACCGAAGTCAGGCGAGTGAACCACTACAACAAATAAACAACAAACAAACAAATATAGAAATGAATACAGCAGAAATAAAGATCAAAACTGCTACTAACAAGCATTTGCAGATAATTAGGTATATTTACTGTTATAGACTGCTGCACTATTTGGTTATATGGGACCTTGATTTACATATATAGGGTTACATTAAACATTTGTGGCAGATCAGTTTAATGTCAATTTAAAAAAGAATGTGAGCGACGCAATAGCTTTCAGAGGTTTTGTATAATTTTTCACCCAGTAATTTAAAAAAGTATATCATGGCATATCGATACCATGACGTAAAACACCGCGGCTTACCGATCCTTCTTTGGGCGAGCCTCGATTTCCCATTTTAATCCCAGTGTTGGGCCCTAGAAGGCTCGGATGGAGCTGGCTGAGCGCGCTGACATTGCTTATGTGAGTGAGACACAGGGGGTCTACATGACCGTGACCATGTGGTCAAGCTCTCTCCCTCCCTCACTCCACACTATCGCCATTAAGTATGGCAATAAGTTGCAGGCTTCCCGTTTTAACGGCACACAGAAAGGCTTTCCAGGAAAACAATGGAAAGGTTGAAAAAGTCATTGATTTCCAAAGTTTGAAGTCATCCAAAAGGGTTTCAGAAACACAATTGATGTGAAAATATTCTTGAATACCATATTCAGGAATCATACAGAGTGATAACTTCCTATTAATAAAGCAGTGATTTTCAGGGTCACTTAACTCATTGTGAACATTGATGCCTTTAATCCATTTCAACTTGGAGGGCCGAATGAATAAACCCATCAATTTACTCCAAATTTGATAAAAGCTTCACCTACATTTTTAATGGCCCTATTGATTTTGAATGGCATAACAGAAAAACATTTCCATTTATTTATTTTTGAAATCAGACCTGCAAAAATCTCCATGGGTAGTTATTTTTTACCCCCCCCCAAAAAACGCTAGTCATATTCAGAGGTAGTGACCTCTTGCTACTGTGACAATGAAATTTCCCGAATACTGGATGAATAAAGTTATCCAATCCAGTCCAATCCAATCCAATCCAATACAAATTTCCCCAAACTAGCTGGATGTGACTAATGAAGAGGAAGTGATACCCTAAATTCAATCAGAAGTGACTACTACGCATCCTAAAATAAAAGAAATAAACCCACAGTATTGCCTGCTCTTTAAAAAAATAGGTTTTCAATTCATTTAAAATGGTAAGCCTGACATCTGACTAAAACATTCCCATGCATTTTCAATGGTCCTTTTTATTCCCATTCAATTTAAAAAGAAAAAAAGAGTCCATTCACTGTTTTTGGTTTCAAACTTGGACCTGCAAAAAAAGCTTCATTGGTGGTGATTATTTTTGACATAAAATAACCCTTGACAGAAAGTGACTTGTAAAAAAAAAAAAAACATGACGATGTCACCTGGAGGTGCCCAAAAATCACCAGGCAGTGACCAATGAACAGGAAGTGATCCCGAATATTGCAAATGCACAGGAAGTGATCCATATGTACCCTAAAACTAAAAGACTGACAATTAAGACAGCCTGCTAGTGACAATGATAGACACCTAATTCTTTTAAACTGGGAGGCCCGGCTATTAATGCTACTATTGAATTTGAGTGGATGACATACCTGTCAACCTTGGCCGATTCCTCCCCTTATTAATGATTGCAATTCCCCTTTTTGAGCGATAATAAACCGTACCAATGCAATGCAGCACATATTTACTAACATAGGGCGCATTTAAAAGTCTAAAATTTTCCCCAAAGTGCACTAAATTCCATATTCTGTAGATGTCGCTGTACGACGCTGACAGCTTGACTGTCTGGGTACATTGCTTGCTGATGCGCTATATTTATATAGTGAAAAGGCAGACGTATGAAAGGGAAAAGCGCGTGCGCATATCATGCTTAAAGCATGATAATATTAATAGTTGACGATGACGTTTTCGTCTGCTACCAAAATGGCCAAATGGGTAAAACGAAATCTGTTTTACAAAAAAAACATACCGCATTTTCGTCTTAAATTTTCTCCAAAATAGACAGGAAGCCTTATAATCCAGTGCGCGTTATATATGGACCAATACTAAAAATGTTATCACGATAAAATAAAATAAATCAGTCAATAGGACAACTACGGCAAGCAGCCCCCGACTCTACTATTTTACCGTAGAAAAAGTACTGCGCAGCGACTGCTGGGATTATAATTCTTTTGTCAATACACCCAGTATGACGGCGAGCACACTAATGTGGTGCTCGCTGTCATTTCGGCTGTATTTACAAAAGAAATCCTGCCGCTAGATGTTGGCGTCAACAGAGCATTCAAAGCTAGACTGCGAACTATGTATATATATTATATATGGATGAATATCGAACCGCAACATGAGATTATGGCTATGTGAGGCGTACGTCAAGCGACCGGATGGCTTTTTTCACGGCTCGCCGTCATTTTTGATTTGCGACCAAGTCACGAAAATGAAATGATGAAGTGAGTACATTGTAAAATGGCTAAATAAAGTACAACCAAACTCAGTTTTTCATCCATTGCCTTTTTAAAAACATGTTTTTAGCGTGTGGGTGTAGCGTGCATTCGGTGCATGTAGCACTAAATTAGTGTGTTCGCCGTCATCCTGGGTGTATTGACAAAAGAACTATATATCCCAGCAGTCACTGCGCACCGGAAATAGAGTCTGGGGCTGCTTCCCGTAGCCAGCGCTATTGCGGTTCGATATTCATCCATATATAATATATATATATGCCATGCCTGGCTTCGTCTATAAAAACGGTACGTCCTTTGTGTGTTTAAAATACAGAAATAGCACTCGTTACTGACACTGCGGCTAAAAATACGATGCGCTGTATAGTCGTGAAAATACGGTACTTAAAAAATCCTGTACAAAAAGTTGTTGTACAGCGTATACAATTTGAAATGATCAGAAAATGTATAAAATACGGGAAAACATGTAAGTTGACAGGTATGAGATGTAGTTGTTCATTCACCACTCCCAGTCAAAATGAATTGGAAAGCAAGGTTTGTCAAATAACCAAACAATAATAAGGAACTGACCGAAAATATAAAAGACGATAAAACCCCATGGTTTAAAATATGCCCGTGAACACTCTAATAATAAGCACGGATTCATTGCCCCACCAAGGACGAGCCTGCTTATTGTCAAAGCTGTCACGTCTATTTACAAAGTGCCTTGGCAGCCTAATGGAGACCTAATGGACGACTGATACACTCCGGAGGTGGCGCGAATGCCACGTTCAAGTGGCACAAACTAAGGAGGAGACAAGACAATGTGTGATTTTCCACTGGCTGGCGATTGACGTGCCAACCCATCTGGGCTGGGATGTGACTGCTATCAGTGGCGACTTCAATGTTGTGTACATTTTCTGGTCCTCTCGTGCAGTGTTTAAAGTAACATTAGTGAATATTTAGATTGGCGCACAACAAGTAAGAGGGTGATTTATTTTAACAGTTATTTGACATTATCTCCAAGTGGACGGTAAAAGCAACCACCTTAGATGGAAATCCGGAAGATTTGAACATTTGACTCAAGCAGAGGTGTTAAAATGGATTTTTATGTCATTTACCCATCAGTTGGATTGGATTGGATTGGATTGGATTGGATAACTTTATTCATCCTGTATTCGGGAAATTTCATTGTCACAGTAGCAAGAGGGTGAGAATGCAGATACAGGAAAGGCATTTTAGACATAAATAGATAGGTAATAAGTAAGTTAATAAATAAATATATAAGTAAATAAAAAAATACATAAATAAACATATAAGTAAATAAAAAAATACATAAATAAATATATAATTAAATAAATAAATAAGCGTATATATTTCAGCAACACGCATATTTATTTATTTAGATATATTACATATAAATATATATATAATATGTACGTATACATACATACATATATATATATATATATATATATATATATATATATATATATAAATATACGTATACATATACATATATATAAATATACACATACATATACATATATATAAATATACACATACATATATATATATATATATATATATATAAATATACACATACATACACATAGATGTACATGTATACATATGGTTGGTCTTAACATTCAGCCATTTGTTTTGTTAAAAGCATCAAGTGGGCTGGGTTTGCTTAAAAGTCACTTGCACATTCACTGCCAACCCTCCCTTTTCACCATGAGATGTTTTAGAGACAATAAATACTGCACATTTCAACATTTGGATCAGTTTAATAGCACTTTGTATCATTTAATTCATGCATTCATTGATTTTCTGAACCACTTTATCCTCACTAGGGTCGCAGGGGGTACTGGAGCCTATCCCAGCTGACTCCGGGCCAGAGGCGGGGGGCACCCTGAATCGGTGGCCAGCTGATTGCAGGGCTTTGTATCATTTCACTGTGGAAAATTGATTTGTTCTATCAGTAAACTTGAGTCCTAACTGCATTTTCGCCGCCTATTATTCGCCTTCCACGCGTGCCGAGAGTGAATGGCAGCGCGCACGCCCTCCGCAGCTGTTTATCGAGCAGCTCGGCCTCTGGGGTGGCGAACATATTTCAGCTTCCAGTGCCAAAACGCTCGTCTGCGACGAGTGTGTTTAGCTTGAGGTGCTGGTGGCGCCTTCCTTCACTTAAAGCTACTAAGTTCAGCGCACTGAATCACCTGTTGGCATCACGTCTATATATCAGCCAAAGCAGCGCTGGCCCGTTTCCTTAAATGGCCGCCATTACTGCACCGTGCAACAATCTCCTGATGAGATATTGGTTCGCTGCGTATGGCAGCTCTGAGGTGCTCGCGTTGGGCCTTATTTGGTGACTTGAGGGGAATCAGCCAAATGGATCTATGTTCATTAGTGGCCAATAGTCGAGTTGAAATCATAATCCGATTTGTTTGGAATGCGCTGGTTGTGTGTGCTAGCATTCCGAGTTGGAAATAAATTGACATTATTTTTTTAAATTAGGCTACAACAACATGCATGGAGAATGTGACCCAAATCATGTTTTTTTTAAATGAACCATGCAAACTCGTTTTTTTTTGTGCTAAATTTGGCTGTCTCGGAATATTCTAGTCCCAAACAAAGACAACTCAACTCATTTAGACGATTGATGGAGACCGATGGACAAGAGTTGGAATAAAAAATTAGGTGTTGTTATTTTGACTAGACCAGGGGTGCCATTTTAGATATAATATTTAGATTTTTTTTTAATAAATGGATTAAAAGAACTGGATTAAAAGACCTGAATATTCAGTTTTTTATAGATCTAAAACAATGTTTATTTTAGCTTTATATATATATATATTTAGATTTTACAAAATGATTTTTGAACTAAAAACACAGAAAAAAATGATTAAAAAATTACAATTATTGATTTAAAAGGGGGAAAATCAGGAAATTTTATATACATCTATACTCTTCATTTTAATTTGATCCTAAAACAGAAAGTCGGCACTCATGATTTACTTTCCCGGGCCACACAAAATGATGCGGCGGGCCAGATTTGGCCCCCGGGCCGCCACTTTGACACATGTGGACTAGACTGTAGTGTGGTAAAATTCCCAATTACAAAAATGAAAAGAAGGGAAATACATCAACAGGCTTCCTACTGTCTCAGCAGTCTTAAGTTTATTTTTTGAATTAACATTGGCTGCCATGATACACGTCCTTTTTTAAATGTACGATTCGTGGTATTTCAACACATTTCACGTTTTCCTATTTCCATCTTAAGAAATGTATTTGTTTCCATGTTTATATATTGCTATTTGTTTTTTTATTTCAACATATTTAGTTTTTATAATGCAATTTTTATTCATGTGTTGATTTAGTTCCTTTTTGAGTTTCAACATTTATTTCCATTTCAATTAATTTTTAGAATACATATTTCAACATGCTAATTGCCATTATTTTAAAATTAATATATTACAATGCTGATATCTTTTATTTTTCCCCCATTCTCCTTAATTCTTTTTTAAACTTAATTTATGCATGTATTTCTCTTATAATTTTGTTATTTTGCTCCTCCATGGACTGCATTTAAAAACAACAAATGAACACAGAAGAACATTTTTGTGATAGTTTTTTCTGCGATTGCATTTTACAAGTCTCAATTAAAAATCAGTCAGGAAGCTGCAACTAATACAGAATTCTGGCAGGGTCCCTACGAATATAAGGAAACTGGACCGTATCACACCGGTTATAAAATCCAAGTCACAGGTTATCGATTCATTTTCCACTCCGCTTATCCTGAGGGTCGCGGAGGTGCTGGAGTCCATCCCAGCTAACTATGGGTTGTAGGCGGGGCACACCCTGAATTGGTTTGCAGGCATTTACAGGGTCAAAACGGTCCTCAAGGGCAAAAGTTGGTCCTGGTCTTTTTTTCTAACCGGTCCAGCAAAGACAATGAACCAATGAGGTTTCTGCAGAAACAAGAAGCACCTGACTGCACTCCACTGATTGCACTTGTATGATACCAGATTGGTGAAAAGGTGTCGTCTTGGTAGTTTGGGAAACAAAACCCATAGTTTGGCCACCCCTGGTATAAACCATAAAATATCGTATTTTCACGACTATAAGGCGCACTTAAAAGTCTTAAATTTTCTCCAAAATAGACAGGGCACCTTATAATCCAGTGTGCTTTATATATGGAAAAAAAAAAAATTGTGTCATTCATTGAGGGTGCGCCTTATAATGCGGTGCGCCTTATAGTCGTGAAATTACAGTACTATTGCTGGTCTACAAATCATTGAATGGCCTTGGACCAAAAAACTTTTCGTATAGTCGAGTATAAATCTCACCACCATAAAATGCATAATAAAGCAGGGAAAAACGGGTTGCATGTATTCACAGGGGGCGGCCTGGCGGCTGAGTGGTTAGTGGTGGACCTGGGTTCAAATCCAGGTCGGTCCACCTGTGTGGAGTTTGCATGTTCTCCCCGGGCCTGCGTGGGTTTTCTCCGGGTAGTCTGGTTTCTTCCCACACTGCAAAGACATGCGTGCTAGGCTGATTAGACAATCTAATTGCCTCTAGGTATGAGTGTGAGCGTGAATGGTTGTTTGTCTCCTTGTGCCCTACAGGTCAATTATCGGAGTGTTTCTTGTGGTTTAGTGTGAAATGTGAAATGATATAATAATGTCTTAATGATTTCACAAAGAAAAGTCGCACACATGGATAAAACTATAAGAAAAAAACTACGACTTATAATCCAGAAAATAATATCTGGTGTGTAGTCCACTAGCAAGACACAAGCAGGGTGAGGTAGAATTCAGTTACCATGCTCCTTACCTATGGAACAAGTTACCTGAAGTTCTAAAAGACCTAACATGCCTTTGAATGAATGAATAATTAAAAAAAAATAGAAATTATTTTTTTTAAATGTGATTGTTTATGAAAGTGTATTCTTAACTGCCCATACGTTACAGATTTCAAACAAAATAAAGTTAGCTTTTCATTCATTTTCCATGTTATTTTATTATTAGTTTTTAACTCTCTTGATGTTTTAATGTGACTTTTATGTATCATTTGTGTTTTGTTATTTTCATGTGATGTGAAGTGCTAACCAT
The DNA here is from genome assembly GCF_051989625.1 of Stigmatopora argus. Classification (NCBI taxonomy): domain Eukaryota; kingdom Metazoa; phylum Chordata; class Actinopteri; order Syngnathiformes; family Syngnathidae; genus Stigmatopora; species Stigmatopora argus. The sequence continues at coordinate 5,926,491 of NC_135399.1, forward strand.
TCATTTGCCGGGCACAAGGACCTCACAGTCATACCCAGGGGCAATTTAGAAGCTTCACCAAGCCTATCAAACATGTTTTTGGCAGTGGTGTGCCGTCGGGGTCTTCACTGCCTTCTCTGCTGGCCTAAGAAATATCTGAATCATATATTATATTTTGTCCATCAATACTTATTAAATAATTCCAAATTGTCTGTTAGCTTCCTTTCATTGCTTTCCCCCCTGGTTGCATTACTTCCAGATGTGTGTTTTCATCTTGAAGCATTTAACCAATCACATTTCAGCCATTATTTGTTGCCATGGTCAGAACTCTGCCTCAAGGCCTTCACAATCAGTTCTGCAGGCTCTGCTGCATTAAACAAGTGTCGATAAGACTGTTGCTTTAACCAATCAGAATTCGATTTGGTGACACCAAGGCCTTCTCGTAGGCGTAGGGATACGTCATTGCCTTCTCGCAGTCATAGGGAAACGTCATCGCTTTCACCAACTATGATTGGTTAGTGATAGAGTAGGCGGACCAAAGCCAAAGTGAGTCAGCCAGAAATTGCAAACTCCACCCACAATGGCCGACAGAGGAAAACAAATGGATTTGGTTGCAGATTTGCTGTCAAAGCCATTTTCCAGACGGACTTTTCAAGAAAAAAAAGCTGGACATCATTAAGAAAGGTCGGACAGCTCCAAAGCAAGCAAGCCCGTCGCAACCGGGAACGAACATTTTCAGCACTAAATCGAATAAAAACATATGCCAGAAATACGACAGGACAGGCTCGACTTTCAGCATTAGCTTCGATGGCGATAGAAAAGAAGGAGGAAAGAAAGGAGGATAGATATTGTGTACAGTTAAAAAGGATTTTTGGTGAGTAAAATATGGCTATATTCCTAAATAATATATCAATTGTATGAGGTTATTATTGATCATTTTTTATGTGTCGCAGCTGTAGCTGCAGTAGAGGTTTTATAGACATAAAATAGTTTTTGAGGGTTGGATTGATTCCGATAGCTGAAGGCGCCACTAGAAAATACACGGACCGCCACTGTTTTTTGGGATGTGGGAGAAACCCGGAGAGAACCCGCACAGGCAACCTTTGCGCTCAGACTGTAAGGTGGACATGCTAAATTCTTAAATAATCTCTTTTTCAAATGGTTTGTTTTATGTCTTTCCTGAAAAAGGGTCTTCCAGAATTAAAATAAGACTAAACCTCTGTTTCGGGTTAGTCAGAACTACCAAAATTACTTATAATTTCTTAAGAGACACTTTAATAAGATAATTTTTTTTAGAAATCTTGGAAATGAAATAAATGGAATGAGATTTTAAATGAGGGAATTGTTTTAAAAGGCCTTGCATAAAGTATTTTCCTCTTTAAATAAATTATTTTGCCAGTTAGTTTAATATTTCACTTACACCTTTAAAAAAAGAAAATCAAACATTTATATGACGATATGTGAAAAAAAACATGTGCCTAAACTTTTGAAAAAATATATAGAAATGATAACCATAATAATATATAATTCCCTGCAATATTTTGGCCAAACCAATTACTTGAAAAAAGTCACCTCGCAAAGTTTTTTAAGACATTCAAACAGGCTTATTTCAGTGTATAACAATTTCTCGGATCTTTCACGAGGGGGCTAACTTTCAAACAAGTACTCCATTGTAAAATTGTCACACAAACTTAACTGAGTAGAGCCAGCAGTGATGAGCAATGCATAATATTTTCCATTTCAAGTCATCCATCCTTGTTACCTGTTTGTTTTACCTGCTGCCACCCGTAATATTTATTCCCAAGGAGTTTAGAGATTATTCCTCTTAAAGCCGTCCTCTTTTCTTTTAGAGCTTTTGTCGTTTAAAGTTTTCCTCCTCACGGGTGTATCAGAAGAAAAACAGGGAGGGGGCATCCCACCCAGCAGACTGCTACCCCAGGCAAGGCCCACCCTCTCCTCTTTGCTTCCTCCCCCCTTTTCCTCCCCTCGTTTGCCAAGTTCAGTGCGCCTCTCTTTGGTTGGGCATCTCTAGTACTTTCTGCTCCCATTCTGACCACCACATTGAAGGAGGTGGGATCGTTCTCTGGGACTTCCCTTTGTTTCCATATCCATCGTGGTTTTCCATAAGCTTCTTTAGCTTTTTTACTTAACTCATTCAGACATCCAAATGGGTTGTACGTCTATTGCTGTCAATGGCAGTCAATGCTTCCCAAAGATGTTTGCACTAAGGCTGCCTCAATTTATCGACAACCAGTTTGATAGTAAATTAATGCAATGTGGATCTAAGAATGAGCCAAATCCAATATTCTTCTAAAATCATTGTTTAGTTAAAACAACTGATCATATAAATGTAACATTTGAAAAAATTGTAATTAATAATAATAATAATAATCAGACATAGGCTTTGTCATCATCATTGACTCGACAAAAAAGCCTAATTGTCATCATACCCAGAAACAGCGTATGACGAAATTGGTAAAAAGTAGAGTAAAAGTAAAAAAAAAGAAGTAAAAAGTAAAAAAATGATTAAAAAGATAAGGTAAATATTCTATTCATTCATTCATTTTCTGAACCCCTTATCCTCACAAGAGTCGCAGGGTGCTGGAGCCTATCCCAGCTAACTCAGCCCCCAAGCGGGGGTCACCCGGTGGCCAGCCAATCGCAGGCCACAAGGAGACGAAACAACTATTCATGCTCACCCTCATAGCTAGGGGTAGTTTAGAGTGTTCAACCAGCCTACCCCGCATGTTTTTGGGGATGTTGGTGAAAACCGGAGTACCCGGAGAAAACCCACCAGATCCCGGGTAGAACGTACAATCTCCACACAGTGAGGACTGACCTGGTATCTAACCCTCAAACCCAGAACTGTGAGCCCGAAGCGCTAACTGCTCGTTCGCCGGGCCAGAAAACTAAATTCATTAAATTAAAGCAATGTCTGCTGTCAGATACACCAAGTTTGACTGGGGTGGACATCTATCACCATGCCATCTAATAATTCAAAGAGCTCAAGTTTGGAGGTCGATTTATTTCTCTGATTCTTTATTCATTATTCTTGATCGTTGATTAAATCCTTCTGAGCATTAGCCGGGAAAGTACCGTTGATAATTTTGGGTTAATTCGCATGAAGATATGTGGAGAAAAGTCACTTATGTAACTGATGTTGGAAGAGATAATGTTTTTTTCATGTATTAATAGCAATAAAACATGGAGAAATTAGGTCTTATAATTACTGGGGTGAAAAAAAAACATCCATCTTGTCGTGTATCATCTAAATGTTTCTGCATTTAAATGTCACACTTAAGAAAAAGCTGTTAGGTTTTACAGCAGCTTTTTGATCAGTGATGACTTCATGGGTCACTTTCTTAACCTGACCAAATCAAAACCTTTTAATCCGTAATTGGACTAAGATGTACATCAAAACATTCAGGCTTCCTATTGACATCAACAACTGTAAATTTAACACTATAGAGGACACTTAGGTATGAATTTTGCAGCACTGGAGGGAGAAGTAAATTTAAATAAATTTTAAATAACTTTAAATGTATTCATTTGCAGAATAAATACAATAATTACTATATATGAATTTATAACATACACATACAAATATACATTTATTATAAACAGTTTTCCTTTAATTCATTTTAAAAATGCGTCATTGAACAGAAACATGAAGGATAGCATTTTATAGACCGAAAACGGGCGGCCCGGCGGATGAGTGGTTATTGCGTCGGCCTCAGAGTGGGGGACCTGGGTTCAAATCCAGGTCGGTCCACCTGTGTGGAGTTTGCATGTTCTCCCCGGGCCTGCGTGGGTTTTCTCCAGGTACTCCGGTTTCCTCCCAGATTCCAAAGACATGCATGGTAGGCTGCTTGGATACTTTAAATTCCCCCTAGATACGAGTGTGAGCGTGAATGGTTGTTTGTCTCCTTGTGCCCTGCGATTGGCTGGCCACCAATTCAAGGTGTCCCCCGCCTCTGGCCCGAAGTCAGCTGGGATAGGCTCCAGCACCCTCCGCGACCCTAGTGAGGATAAAGCGGTTCAGAAAATTAGATGAGATGGACCGAAAACGTGGGATATTCTTAACAGTCCACATCATACAGTCTGCGCCATAGGCCACTGTTTTGTGGAAAAAGTCCCAATGCCAAGAGACATTAGCGTAAAGTCCCTCACCCCCCAGCCTGTCGTTCTGCCTGACACGCGTTCGAGGCGGACATGTGTTCCTAAACACGCTGCCTGAGAGAAACCCTGCGAGAGATCCGGCACAGGAACAAAAAAGGGCTATCCGAGCTCAGGGCTGTTTTGTTGCTGAAGGTTGAGTCATCATATTAAATAAGAAATGATAATAATTGGCTGATTGTTTGTTTTAACTTTGTCTTCTTATTAATCCGGACAAGAAATCCGTTACACCCTCTCCACCAATTGTGCAGGCGTGTGACAGTATTTCCATGAGTTCTGATGAACTGGGACCAGTTCCTGTCATGCATGTGGTGAATACATATTTGCTTGCTTGCGGACGCCGATGGCTGCCAGTATTGTTCTCATGGACATTGTCATCGTTGACAGCGGCACTACTGAATTTATTGGCTGTCATTTACGGTAGCTGCTTATGTTTTTAGAAAGGAGTTTTCTTTTTTAATGTGAAAATTAGATATTAATCAGGGCGGCCCATTGGTGGAGTGATTCGTGTTTCGGCCTCACAGTTTAAAAGTCAAAAGGCTTTATTGTCATTATACACAGCTGCGTATAACGAAATTGGTGGTGCTACTCCTCAAAGTGCGTTTTACCAGTAAAACATAGATAAGTAATATAAAAATATAAAAAGTCATGTCCGGAAAGACAGTTCTAAGATTGAGGGTTCAATCCCTGAAGGGTTCCGACCTTCCTGTGTCAAGTTGGCATGTTTTCCCCGGGCTTGCGTGGGTTTTCTTCGGGTACCCCAGTTTTCCTTCCAGATCCCCAAATCATGCAGGGTAGAAAACTAAATTTCCCTTAGGTATGAGTGTGAGTGTGATTGGTTATCCGTTTCCTTGTGCCCTGCGATTGGTTGGCCACATATTTAGTGTCACCTGCGTGGTGCCCATAGTTGGCTGGTATAGTCTCCAGCACCCCCATAGCACCCCTCCATAGTCCCCCTCCACAACCTTTGTGAGAATAAACTATATGGAAAATGAATGAATTATTTAAATGTAACCAAAAGGAATAAAACTTTACACGATACATTTAATTTAAGATCATTCACTGTCATTTATCTCATTTTTTTCAATGGTTTTATTTTATTTCTTAATAATTTATTTTCAATAATTTAGGGGGACTGTTACAATTATTATTTATATTTAAAATAATACAATGGGATTCAAAAAAAGTTTTTTTTAGGGGTGGGAGCTTAAAGGCATGACAGTAAGAGGCTAGCAGCGAATGATTGCGTATGTTCCAGTCATTGGGACTAAATGATCAGTGGAACTGAAATGCTCATAATAGCTAGACTAAGCTTCATGTGAACAGGTGAAGGATTGTGAGGGATTGACGTCAACTGCGGTTGGGTTGTTGGACGGAATTGTATTTTGGACTCCTCGTCGCCACTTAGGAATCCGTGCGTTGTATTGTTGTTGATCCATGCTATTCTTACCGGATGAACTCTGAACCTGTCGACTGACTGAAATGTCCTACACTGGAGAGGAGCATGAGGTCGTTAAACTGGAGATGAGTAACACGTGCATTGCGATGCGTTCACTCTACATCAATGTCTGGTTGGGTGGTACACAGCTACATAACACCGTAGCGCCATGTAAACAGTGCAGTATGATACTTTGTAATACTCTAATGAAGTGAAAGATTGATGCAAATCAAATAGATCAGAGATAAACTTGTGCGATATCTAAGCATGGGAAATATTATTTATTGCATACATTAGCTGAAGTTGAAAAGATCTACTGCAGGAGCTCTTCTATGAGGCTCAAGTGCTCATGGTTGAGACTAATTTGTTGTAAACTGTAAAATTTCCGTCTATGTCACCAATATATATTATTTGTAATACTTTGAAATCGTTTGATGTTGGTTTTTTTATTCCAAACTGTTGTAGTATTTTTTAGAGATGAAGTCAAGACTATTAGATTGGATCTTTTAGGAGGCAAACCAAGACTTACTCTTATGCAATTTGAGTCCGAGCTCTGACCAAGGTTTGCTCAAAATCAGGAATAAGTCAAAATCAAAAACTTTAGGAGTTAAGACCAAGACTGTAACTGGAGCAAAATGGAAGCCAAAATTGAGTCTTTTGGTATTCGAGTCACTCACCAAGATTTGCCCCAAATCAGGTATCTCTGACATATAGTCAAGATAAAGACTTTTGGGACTTGAGACCTGAACCCAAAAAAATGCGAGATCAAGTTCGAGTCTTTTGGGAATTGAGTCTGAGACCATACCAAGACTTGCCCAAAACGAGAAATCACTACAATTAAATAAAAATCAAGATTTTATGGGGTCAAGACCGAGACCAAATCAAGATGTAAAATGAGAATGAATCCAATATTGAATCTTTTAAGATTCACCCAAACCCAGGAAACTCTGTTATAAAGTCTAGATCAACTTTTTCTATATTTAAGACTAAGAGCAAAACACGACTGAGATTGAGACTATTTAGTATTGATTCTAAGATCAAACTAAGAATTGCCAGAAAACAGGAAGCACAAAGATTGAGTCAGGATCAAGACTTTTGGGAGTCAAGACCGAAAAATCCAGTCAGAGACCATAACAAGACCATCAAAATGTCTCTTGAACCAAGACCGGTGTGCAGTGTACAAACTCCTTGAGACACAAATCGTCAGTTTAACACGGTGCGAATTCACCCGTGAGGAAAATCGGTACTCTAATTCAACTTCCACTAGACCCCCGCTCTCTGCCAACCCCCCTTTGTGTCACTAGTATCCTTGCGACCAGTTTTGTAGAAAGCACTGCCTAACAAACGCAGGAAGAAGGATATCTCCAAGATCCTTCACCCAAAACACAGAGGTTGTTGGCCTGTGAACTGATTAGCTCTGTCTCTGCTCTGTTAGGTTGGCGTAGATCTATGTGCATGCATACATCCTTTAAAACAAACAACAAATCAAAGGTTTACATTGTTCTCGGTCACAAGTGAAGAAACCAGAGGTCTGCACTAACTGGCTTCATGCCCCCCGGCTCTGTGCAAAATCTTTTTTTTCCCACGATTTCAGACACTTCTTACTTGTTTTGATTGCAAAAATAGTAAGTGTACCCTGACGTTCCAAGATGATGTAAAAGGGCTCGATTATCAGAGGCGGGATACACGCTGAATTGGTGGTCAGCCGATCGCATGGCACAAGAAGACGGACAACCATGCACTATCACACCCAGACATACGGGCAATTTAGAGTATCCAATCAGCCTACCATGCATGTTTTTGGAATGTGGGAGGAAACCAGAGTACCCGAAGGAAACCCACGCAGCCTCGGGGAGAACATGCAAACTCCACACAGGTGGACCTGACCTGGATTTGAACCCAGAGCTGTGAGGCTGACGTGCTAACCACTCCCGCCACCGGGCCTGTTTTGGATTGGATAACTTTATTCATCCCGTATTCGGGAAATTTCATTGTGACAGTAGCAAGAAAAGGCATAGTTATAAGTTAGACAGTACAGTCGCAAAGGCCGCACAACAACAAAGCAAAAGCTAAAATTACAAAGCAAATCAAAGTAAATGGAAACTGGAAAATGGAAACAAAAACTGGAACCACACACAGGAAGTCTTCCACAAGATGGGGAACTTCTGCAGACTGTGACCGAGGTAGAGAATATGCAGAGTCACTCTTCCAAGCTTATCCGCACAGTTCCTCAGTAGTCTGGAGCTGAAGACAACAGTAGCAGAGTAGGGCACCTCGACTCCGTTGCTGGTAAGCGCCGACAGCTCTTCCATCTTATCCCACGATGGAATGGTTGGTCAGAAGCGTTGCCTCTTCTCCCGGCACTTTTGTCCAGCTCCGAATCCCCGGCGGCACCGAGTGTTGCTCCTTCTGCTGCGTATTGTAACAGCTAGTCCCATGTGTGTGACAGCGTAGGCATGGCTGAATAGTTCCAAAAAAGAAGTAGCCGAAAGAAGCCAGGCTAACAGAACAAGGAAAGTTGTAAAAACATTAAAGTAAAAAGTATAAAGTACAAAGTAAAGTAAAAAGGAATGTATTAAGAAATATTAAAATGTAATTAAAAAAAGATAGAAGGGCTGTAAATCACGGAAAACATAAGAGTGTACAGAGCTACTTCCACTGGCTCCCGCGTGAACAGCGCCATCTTGGAATTTTTCCATAGTAACATAAAATACAAACAATAAAGAAGAGAATACGGTGATACCTCCACTACACTAACCTTAGTTAGCATGGATATACAGCTTCCATCTAGCCAATGGGAAGCCAGCGAGGTTTTGGGAAATAGCAATGGAAGAGTAACTCATTTTTAAAAAAATTGTCTTTATTTTTGTATTTTTTTCCCCTTCAAGGCTTTTCATAACCAGATAATTTCAGATGTAGAAACGTTGGTAAGTAGAGGTAGAGTGTACAGTGGTTCCTCTAGTTACAAAATTAATCCTTAAACATTTCCTATTCGTACAGGTGTACAAGTGTAAGGAGGAAACTAATGAACACATGCACATAAACACACATTTAAACAACTTCAAATTATTAATTCAAAACAGCTTTGCATTTAATAGCTGCTTTTTCAGAGATAATCAACTCTTTTGCTGTATGTCTGGCATTTTCTTCCTACTCTATTCGCTTCTTCATTTAATTCGCACCAGTAAGTTTCTTTGACCACATTTGAAAAACTAAAAAAGGAGACAGAGGCACTGGGAGGCCAACAGAGTGTAGGGAAATTGTCAAGCCAGACGCAACGCTACGACGACAATTTCAAAATTAAATAATGGATATAGGAAATGTACTGACGTTTTGGGGGATTTTGTATGTAGAAGCCTTCTCTTTTTGTTAATTCTTTTTTTATTTAAAAAAAATCTTAAATACTCACAAAAGATTAAAATATCTAATTAATTATCTAATATCTTTGTAATGAATTAAAATTCGATAGGTGCAAAAAAACTGCTTTTTTGTTGAAAACAATCAGTGCCACACCCTAAAATAAAATTGGACTTTTTCATCGTCATTTTCAGCGAATGAGTTAGATTCTTATCCACAAAAACATGAATGATCGTTCTTGCTCTTTTGCATATTTCCAGCATAATAAATAATCGCAATGTAAATGTTATATGACTTCCTGTCTGCCCGGGCTATTGTTAATTCAAGGAAACAGCATTCATTTAAACACACTTGCCGCTCGTTGTTAGCATGCCACAAGTGCCGTGACGCTGGTCGCTAAAGCGCACGCAGGCTCCTTTAGCATTCGATAACATTGTGTCGGACAGATAGACGACCGAAGTCACCCAACGGCCCGTAATATTGTGAAAACGGAAATCTTCGCCTTTGTCAGCCATTTAGAAAGGAAGTCGTCCTTCCACTTCCTTTCAGGCGCCTTTGAGGAAAACAATTCACTATTGCTCTCTTGTGAAAGTGATTTACGAATGCTTGGAGGCTCAACATTTGATTGGAAAAGTCTCAGACGTATCTCGGAGGCAGGAGATAACCAAGTGTTCTTTTTCATTGTTTGTTTTCCAACCGAAGCATTAATTTGCATGCGTCAGTAAAGATAGCAAATGTGATAAATGTATCCAATCAGTATTTCATGCTTCTTGATTTCAATGTCTTACTAGTCCCTTCATTTTATTTGCACCAGTAATTTTCGTGACCGGACGTTTGGTCGACCGGACGTTTGGTAGAACGGACGTTTGGTCGCCGGGTTCGCTCGCTGTCAAATTATGACAGAGAGTTTACTGTTAATATTTTGATATTAGATATTTAGATATTAAACTCACTCTCTCTCTCATGATTATAATTTTGAGAGCTGGTTTCAACAGTAACAACCCGGTGACCAAACGTCCGTTCTACCAAACGTCCGTTCTACCAAACGTCCGGGGACCAAACGTCCGGGGACCAAACGTCCAGGGTCCAAACGTCTTTCGACGAAACGTCCGAGTAACGTAATTTTAAATAAAGGAATACGTTTCTCTAACCTCGCTCAAAAAACTTTAAAAAAACAAAAAAACATGGTGAGTTGTTTTTGTGAAAGAGCCAACGGGAAGCCAGTGGTGTGTAAGGACATTCCCAAGCAGGACGCAACGCAACCGCGACAATTCCAAAATAAAGTAATTTATACAGGAAAGTTATTGAGGTATTTTGTGGGATTTCATAACTTGGATCTTGTTTTTTGTATATTGAAACAGTAATTTACATATCAATGGGTTTCATAACCTGAAAATGTTGTACGTAGAAGCATTCGTAAGGAGAGGTACCACTGTATATAGATTGTGTACTATACGTACTATACAATAGTATACTAGTATGCTACTCAACACAGCACTACACTATATAGAGTGAGAAAGTGGCTTAAACAGTCTTGTGTGTCCTAAAGCACTGTCTTAGGCAATTGCCCGTGCAAGTCATGCTAACATATCCGCATGTTTGCCAGCTAAATAGAGGGTTTGTTGATTTGTTATCATTTGTAGAACTTGGCTAGTGCTTCCCAGAGGTTCTTGAAGCTCTTTTCATTTACTCCGTTCATACTTTTTATTTTTATTGCCAGTGTGACACATCAGATTTACAATATAAACAGTTGAAAGTAGATGTTTAGATATGCTTTATGAAAAGACATCTATTTTCCCTTTACTCTCTGACATGAATTCAGAATAAACATGAATTGTTTTAGGCATAGAGATTTGTGAACAGTCATTTTTGTCACAAGCCACATTGTAGTTATGCTTTGGGAAATATTTCATTTTCTAATTGGACGATGCCCCACATTTATTTAATATTACTTTTTCCCCTTGTCTACTTTTTTTTAATTCGCCCAGCAAGCACCATTTGACCACGGTACTCGGACGTTTCCTCGAAAGACGTTTGGTCCCCGGACGTTTGGTCCCCGGACGCTTGGTCCCCGGACGTTTGGTCGACCGGACGTTTGGTCGACCGGACCTTTGGTCAACCGGACGTTTGGTTGCCGGGTTGTTACTGTTGAAACCAGCTCTCAAAATTATAATCATGAGAGAGAGAGAGTGAGTGAGTTTAATATCTAAATATCTAATATCAAAATATCAACAGTAAACTCTCTGTCATAATTTGACAGCGAGCGAACCCGGCGACCAAACGTCCGTTCTACCAAACGTCCGTTCTACCAAACGTCCGTTCTACCAAACGTCCGTTCGACCAAACGTCCGGTCGACCAAACGTCCGGTCGACCAAACGTCCGGTCGACCAAACGTCTGGGGACCAAATGTCCGGGGACCAAACGTCTTTCGACGAAACGTCCGGTCACGTTTGACCACTCATCACCATTTCAACAAATTCCATAAAACAGGTTCACTTTTGACTTTTCCCCTAACATTAAGAGTGGTGGCAATAATGCCTGTTTTTTAAATTTTATTTTTTGACAAAAGTTTTAATTATTTTCAAGGGTAAAAATAACTAGTATGTTTCAAGATCTAACTACCTCTACAATTTTTAAATTTTTTAGCTCTACAAACTGACATCATTCGTATGTCACCCCCAAAAAATGCTGGCCAACATTTGACTAAAATTTTCACAATTTTAGGAATTTTGGCCTGTTTTTGCATTCTTTACTATTTTTCACAATTTTATGATTTTTTCCTAAAATCAAGAACGATTTTCATGTTGCTTCAAAAGATTTTCATGGTATAAACGTCAATTCCAGAGAGCGCGATGCCCGTCAAAGCCATAAAAAAATACATCACTCAATATGCAAATATTAAAGAGATTTAGCTATTAATTGTGATGCCAATTGGGAAAAGGTTATACAATAATTTCACCAGAAATTAAATTTTATAGAGTTAAATTAAAGTTGTCATTACAAACAAAAGAGGTGAACAAACCTGAATTTTGCCCATTTTATAGCATTTAGTAATATATACAAACAACTAAAAGTCAGACCAACACAATACTAGGTGAAGCTGGTATATAACAGGACATGGCATGGGAAACCTTAAGCATAAATCCAGGTATAGTAAGTCTAAACAGTTGAAACCTTCTCACCATTTAAACACGTTATCTCCTCCACAATCAATCTGGATGGAAATCTACCAGGACAATAGCCGGAGAAAAGTATTTACTGACAACTAAATGTTTCTTTTGTGTGTGTGTGTGTGTGTGTGTGTGTGTGTGTGTGTGTGTGTGTGTGTGTTTTAACACTCCTTTCTCTTGTACAATATGTCTTAATGATGCCTATAATGATTATTTTGACAGTCATATATGTGCACGTATAATCATATATACATCTTGTATTTACGTTTGTTATACTTTAGATTTCCGCAGAAACAGAAAATTAGGGACTCTGAATGTAATTTGAACTATCAGTATTTACCCAAAATACAATAACAAGAAATAAAAAGTAGATGTTTGCAAATAACATTACAAAGAAAACATCTGTTTTTGTTGAGAACTACCAAAAGCAGAGGTTAATTACATTCTCTGTCTTGTTTTTATTTTTAAAAAAAGTTCTAATTAAAAAATCAAATGAGTAATATTTGTAATGTTTTTTCTTTTAAATTGTTATAAGATTAATAAAAATTTATAACAGCCTATTCAGTGTTTTTTTTGTTTTTCATTAACAATGTAAAGCATAACATTTTTTATTTTAAATAATTTTAAATGACTAAAATAAAGAGAACATTTATATATTTTCAATTTGTATGACATTTTTGAATGAATAAATACAAATATATAGTTGTTTTTTATAAAATATTATTTAACAAATTACGAATAAAGAAAATCAAACATTCACTTTTTTATTTTTAAAAACTAATATTATGAACAAGAGTATTTTGACATTTTGCCTCAAAACAATTATTGACTATCAAGTTAGTTGTAGTTTAATTTCTTGATTGATAACCTGTCAATGAACCAATCTATCTAAGGCAGTTCCTTTTTTAACGTCCATTGTTATTGTCATTATTTACTCAGAAATTATCCAAATTCTCCTTTTTTCCCCCCTAGGAGTGGCACACTAAGACAGGAAAGACCAAGTTGCTTTACGCAGGAAGGTCAGCATACAGGAATGTCGCAACCGCCGAGGCAGGTGAGAAAGTCTTTGCTGTGACGGTTACATGGCCGTCTCGCAGCGTCACTGCCGGAAAAGGCATAACAACTAGTACCAAACAGATGAATGCGACAACGACAACAACAAAAAAAGACTGAAAAAGTAAAGCGACAAAAAGGGGAGACAGCTTTTGTCAATGACCAGCACAAAAGTGGCAATTCAGTTTTGCAGTTAAACAAAAAGCTGATGCTTGTTTGCCCTTCTACGGCAACCTGAACGCGTGTCACGGGGGGCTCAGCACTGCCCCCAGGTCACAAGCCGATAGCATCTCCTAAATCTCCCTCTGAATGCCTCCTTTTTGATGCCACCAAGTAGGTCAAATGGACGCCAGAAACGATGATCTGGTAAAACCTTTTTACTCTTCATTTGCGGTGCAAGCTCGCATAAAAGAGCTAAAGTGGTCCCATTGGCTGTTGAGAATTGAAAAAAATTCCACCATCATGAGTTTTTACACACTTATTAAATGATGGGATTGTGTCATAGAGTAAAAATATCAATATACGCAGTCACAAAATAATTTTTGTAGCGGATTGGTTTTGCTCAGTGGTTCTTTAACCCGAGTTCAGTGCTGGGAAAGTGAGATCGCTTCCCTCAAGGTGGCAGTGTGATTGTGAGTGTGAATGGATGTTTGTCTATATGTGTGCCCTGTGACTGACTGGCGACCAGTCTACAGTGTAGTCCGCTGGAAGTCAGCTGGGATAGCCTTCAGCACCTTTCGACTATGACAAGGACTAGCCGTGTTGAAAATGAATGAAAGGTTTGTTTTTGCAGTTGAAACTGATGACATTGTCAAAGGCAAGGAAGGATTCTGGCAGAGGGACTCGATGGAAAAAAACAGTACTCGAGATTTATTGACGTTCATCGTGTGTAAGTCAGAATATGAAATTTAAAGTTGGTCAGAGAAAGAAGTAAGTCCCGAAGAACATGATTCCCTGGAGATTTTACCATACATGTTAAAACCGGAGGCAAAATCACCACAACACGACCAAGGGAGTGAGAAAGACAGAACATTGTGGGCTTATTATCTAATCTCAGGTGCCTATGAATGGTAAATATTAACCACATTATAAAATATTAAAACCAGGATTTTTCTTTTACAGGTGCGCTATTTCCAACATTGTGGATAACATTCTTCAAGGTTTCATTTCACATTATAAGAAGAATTATTTGTCACTTGCTGAGCAGTCTTCTGTCAAATGTTTTCAGATCAGAACAACAGAATCACTGCCTCAGCTAACAGCTCTCTCTCTCTCTCTCTCTCTCTCTCTCTCTCTCTCTCTCTTTATATATATATATATATATATATATATATATATATATATATATATATATATATATATATATATACATATATATATATACACACACACACACACACCGTATTTTCACGACTATAAGGCGCACCGCATTATAAGGCGCACCCTCAATGAATTACACATTTTAATTTTTTTTCCATATAAAGCACACTGGATTATAAAGCGCCCTGTCTATTTTGGAGAAAATGTAAGACTTTTAAGTGCGCCTTATAGTCGTGAAAATACGGTGTGTGTATATATATTATATATATATATATATATATATATATATATATATATATATATATATATATATATATATATATATATATATATATATATATATATATATATAAATACAACTAAAATCTGCCTGCCCTCCCAGAAATATATTGCTGATATCACCATCAATGCAATGGTAGGCAGCCAATAAGTTAATTTAACATTATAGTCATTCCAAGAGTATGAAGGTTATTTACATACTATTTCCATAGTTTCAAGGTTATTTGCGATGCTATGCCAAACTTACTGTGGGATCAATGACAAGACATTTTTAGAACAACATTAGTTGTCTATCACTCTTAAAATGGTAGTCTTTGAGTTAACCCTCCCTATATTGTCAAATGTATCATATTGGATACATATATTTTGAACAATGGGATTTTTTCCCCCTTGGAGAAACTTGTGTAATATAAATGTGATTCAAATTTAGGACAAATTATATTTTACATTTTGCTGTCTTTTTTAGTGAACATTAAAGGATTACAGTTTTACAATGTTTAATTTGCTCTCAATTATTTTGTGGTTTGGGCCTTAATACCGCTTTTGGAGTCTGGAACTAACTGGGTCTTGCAAAAATTGCCAAAATATGGACTTTTTTTGGGAGGAAGGGTTGTATGCATGTTTCAAAGTACACACTGAAGCTTAAGATATGTCACAAAAGTTTTTTGTAAACTTTTTTTCCATTTTTAGATCAAATGGATTGGACGCTCAGCCTCATCAATGGCAGCAAATATGTTAGAGTGAAATATTTACAGTACCTTGCGAAATTATTCAGCAATCCGCAATCACCTCCGCTACCCGAGGCTTCCGGCCATCCAGTCTGCTGAGAGAGCTCTCTTTTCGGGTAAGGCCGACGGTGCCCGCCATAAGGTCGCCCAGAGCTCGCTTTTCTGAAAAAAATCCACCTTTACCGAGGTTCCCGATCATCTAGTCCACTCAAAGAGCTCTATTTTAGGATAAGGGCGATGGTGTCGGCCATAAGGTCGCCCGGGGCTCACATTTCTGATAAAAATCCACCCTCACCAAGGCTCCCAGCCATCCAGTCCGGTCGGAGAGCTCTCTTTTCAGATAAAAACCCACGGCCTCCGTCTGGTGCCCACCATTTTTCTTCTTTGCAGCTGAGTTAAGTCATAGTCCCCTGCCTTTCACAGTTTATTTTGCGCGGCAAGCGGAAGACTGAGAAGTGTCTTCCGCTTCCGAGTTTTAGCCTGACATTTTTATGAACATTTTTCATCTGGAAAGTATATATATAATATAATATTAAAAACGCGATGTAGTGAAGCTGCGAATGTTGAAGCTACGAACTGGTCAAAGATGACAGTAAATCACACAATACTGTAACTGTAGGGTGGCCTGGTGGATGAGTGGTTAGCGCGTCGGCCTGACAGCTCTGGGGTCCTGGGTTCAAATCCAGGTTAATCCACCTGTGTGGAGTTTGCATGTTCTCCCCAGGCCTGCGTGGGTTTTCTCCGGGTACTCTGGTTTCCTCCCACATTCCAAAGACATGCATGTTAGGCTGATTGGACACTCTAAAATTGCCCCTACGTATGAGTGTGAGCGTGAATGGTTGTCCATCTCCCTGTGCCCTGCGAATGGCTGGCCACCAATTAAGGATGTGCCCCGCCTTTGACTCAAAGTCAGCTGGGATAGGCTCCAGCACCCCCTGTGAGGATAAAGCGGTTCAGAAAATCAGATGAGATGAGATATCTTATAGAATAACGAAGGCCACCGCCCGAGTTAAAATGGTGGACACTTCCTGTCGTCCAAACCCCAGTGTGAGCAGGAAGCGGGTGGTGGCTCGGATGCGCGGGCAGATCGCCCCACGATATGTTTGTTAGCGTGTTAGCATTCTGGTCAGCGGCCAGTAAGTGCCCTGCCTCGGAGGTCTAATCTTGCCTCGCGCCTCATTGCACGCGCTCAATAGTGTCCCCACCCTGCATCATGACATCATGTCTTTGTGTGAAATCCTGCTTCCATTCACGCTACCACTGTAGGGCTTAGCATCCAAACATCCGCTATACCAACACGCAGCTCTTTAAAGGGAGAACCGGCGGATACGACACAGCTCTCAACATGGCTGCCGCCAACCTTCAACATCGCACGGGTCTGCTCGTGTGGCAGAACACGTGGGCTCTTTGTTTAACGACTCGACCATTTAAGTCATATTCGAAAAGGTCCGGTTGAGGAAAATTTCGATGGAAAGTTTCGAAAGATCGCAATATCGGAACTATTCAGGCATGATAGTGACATTTAGATGGTTTTGAATACTATATGAGATGAGCTAAAACAAACCTATCATCGTCTGCTGTCGAACCCAGAATTCACGGAACAATGTTCCAAAGCTCAAAAACTATTACAAAACATGACACTCCAGGTCGGTCCATCTATGTGGAGTTTGCATGTTCTCCCGTGTCTGCGTGGGTTTTCTCTGGGTACTCCGGTTTCCTCCCACATTCCAAAGACATGCATGGTAGGTTGACTATATATATATATATATATATATATATATATATATATATATATATATATATATATATATATATATATATATATATATATATACATACACTTGTGAAGAACATAATGTCATGGCTTTCTTGAGTTTCCAGTTATTTCTACAACTTTGATTTTTCTCTGATAGAGTGATTGGAACAGATACTTCTTTGTCACAAAAACATTCATGAAGTTTGGTTCTTTTATGACTTTATTATGGGTGAACAGAAAAAAAGTGATCAAATCTGCTGGGTCAAAAATATACATACAGCAGCGCTAATATTTGGTAACATGTCCCTTGGCCATTTTCACTTCAATTAGGCGCTTTTGGTAGCCATCCACAAGCTTCTGGCAAGCTCCTGGTTGAATCTTTGACCACTCCTCTTGACAGAATTGGTGCAGTTCAGTTAAATTTGATGGCTTTCTGACATGGACTTGTTTCTTCAGCATTGTCCACAAGTTCTCAATGGGGTCTAAGTCAGGACTTTGGGAAGGCCATTCAAAAACCTTAATTCTAGCCTCATTTAGCTATTCCATTACCACTTTTGATGTGTTTGGGGTCATTGTCCAGTTGGAACACCCAACTGCTGCTCTTGGGACCTGCAGCTGCTTTGAAATGGCTCCAAGTGACTTTCCTGACTTGTTCAAGTCAAGGATTTGCTTTTTCAGATCCATGCTGAGCTCCTTTGACTTTCCCATTGTAGCGTTTGTGGGCGTTTGCATCCAATGAGCCCTATTTAAATGGCCTCAGAGAAGTCACCAGCTGTAGTCACTCATAATCACTCACACGATGTTAAGAGGCCATGTTATGAAGCTAATTTCACTAAGGCAACTTTCTAAGTCACCAAAATTGCTAGTTCGTGTTGCTGTATGTATATTTTGGACCCAGAAGATTTGATCACTTTTTCTGTTAACCCATAATAAAGTCATAAAAGAACCAAACTTCATGAATGTTTTTTGTGACAAAGAAGTATCTGTTCCAATCACTCTATCAGAGAAAAATCAGAGTTACAGAAATAACTGGAAACTCAAGAGAGCCATGACATTATGTTCTTCACAAGTGTATGTCAACTTTTGACCACAACTGTATGTATATGTATATATATATATATATATATATATATATATATATATATATATATATATATATATATATATATATATATATATATATATATATGTGGTATGAGTGTGAGTGCGTGATTTGTCTCTCTGTGTGACCTACGACTGACTGGCGACCAGTCTAGGGTGGTAGTCTGCCTTTTGCCCCAAGTCAGCTGGGATAGGCTCCGGCAACCCCTGCAACCCTTACTAGGATGTGCAGTATGGAAGATGAATGAATGAATAAATGAATGAATGATGTCAGATAACTAAGTTAACACATTGGCTCCCATTGATTGACCTCCAAACTATTTGTACTGGGAGGGGCCTGGCTCATCATCATTCCCAATTGTTTGAACGTTTATAACCGTCAATGGCAAACGAAGTTATCCAACTGTAAGCGGTGACAAATATTGTGCACATGCATTCAGGGATCATAAACTGTAATCATCCGACCAAGCGAGCAAACGGGAGTGCTTGAGCAATGGTGGACATTCCAAACATTCCAGCTATTACAGTATGATGAAACACAGACACATACACACAAGAGGGCATGCAGACCCCACACTATGAAAACTCGCGTTTCAATATAAATATCTCAATGCTTGTAGTCTCAAGTGAGGTGCTACTGGATTCTCTTGTTTTGATTGAAAACTGGATTGTCTAATTCATCTTTTTTAATGGGTCGGGGCAACCTTCCAATATGGCTAACATTCAAATTGCCTCAATGAGCCTTCTAAAAACTGAAATGGAGAGGTTTGCGCTTGTCCTAATCTTTACCTACAGTTCTCAGAGTTTTGGACTTCATTCGGTCTTGGTTGAAGTTTAGTTCTCATTTCAGAGACTTGTATTGCTTGGTCTTGGTTTTGACATTGCTCATCTTTCTCAGTTTCTGATTGAGTGATATAAGAGTCTTTTGCTCTTGTCTTGATATTGACCTTCTCTAGGAGTAATAGCCTCCACCCAATCTTTTAAAAAAGATTGGAAGTGGACTTCTTCCCGAAAGGCCTCACTGTCGAAAGCCCTGTCTGTATCTGGTCGTTAGTAAGGAAAAATGGGCCCCCTTCCCAAGAATCTACCTTTTGTTGGATCGACGCAGACTGTTTTCCGTAACGTTGATCTTTCTAGATCCATTACAATCTGGTCGTCTTGGAAGGGGGAACCCTAACCCCATAGTTGGTTCCAACTCAAGGTTTCTTCTTGAGATTCTGGGTTCTAAGTTTTTTATTGGCCGTTTCAGGGGTTTAGTTCGGAGCATGTTGGGGGGTTTTCCAACTGTGGGACTTGATGGGACTTTGGTTTAGATTTGGTTTCAGTATTGGTGTCGTGATGTTCAAACCTGAGAATCTTGGTTTCGATTTGAGTTGTCCTAAAAGACTAAGTATTGATCGCATTCTTAATCTTCTTTTGCTCTTGATTTTTGTCTTCGTCTTGCCTTCCAAAGTGTCGATCCTCACTTACTCTCGGTGATTCGTGATTTCGGTAAAGTTTGTTTTTTCATGGTTGTGGTCTTAATCACAACACTTTTTGCCTCTGAATATTATCTTTATCTTCTTGAATTTGAGGCACACCTCTTAAAATTCCAGATAAAGTTTGAAGAAGGCTCAATTCTTCCCCTAATCCTCTCAAATAGAATATATGTATGGCTAAATTTATACATTTTAAAGTCTCTTTTAATAGTTTCTTGCACATCCACGATCTGTTCCCTGACACGGGGCATGGCTGAGCAACTGCAGGTTCTGCGACTGCACTCGGTATGTTTCGTGAAGCGGATCCGAACCTCTGCGGCATGGTGGACCCGGTGGCCCAGTGGTCCGGCGTCCACGCTGCCATGGTAGCCTGAGGCCTGCTCCCCATACATCCCCGCTCGGGCCGCGTTGATCCTATTGTCTCACTGCGTCACCGCACGTCGCCCCGGCAAATAAAGGCCGTCTGGCTCCAAGCTTAAACATCGCAGCAAACTCAAAACCAACCATCAGAGCCGATTCATTCACATCTGCTCAGTGGGGCGACAAGGACAGGGCTTTAGGTGGGAAAGAGGGCAGAGAAAAGTTCACTTTTAGCCACTGGGTGCCAAGAGAACGGGACAGGACTCAACTTCCAGGGAGCCGCAGCTGTGGCAAGTTGCCCATTTCTTTTTATTTCACATTTATCGGAGAATATTGAAGCTTGCTTTAGGTTTAGCGTGGTTATAAACTTGACATTTTTATTTCTCGCTGTTAAAGGTTAAGATTTGTCTGACTGCCGACGGGATAGGCGTAGCGCTTTTGCTGGGCACGTTTGTAGGTTATACCGAAAACGGTTTCACGATGATTTTTCCAGGGATTCTACATTTAATTGACTGAGTTATTTTAATTTTTCAAGAACCACGCTTGTGTAAGACTGCACCTCGTAACTAAGTTACACACAAAAGTTGAGCCAAATTCGGCAAAACGTTGTTGAGTGGTATCGTCCGAAGGCACGATTTTGGGAATTTCCTACGTTTTTCTCGGTGGAATTTTCCACATTTTCTTACGTTTGACACTCCTTGTGTGCCCCCCTCCCTCCTCACCCTACTTGTCGGGTCTGCCTACCCCACCCTCCCCGCATATCTGCGCCCTCCGTGTTCCTCCCTACCCCACCCTTCATTCTGCAGCGCTACGGACCGATCATGGGCGACTGGAGTTTTCTGGGAAATATTTTAGAGGAAGTCAACGAGCACTCAACGGTGATCGGGCGGGTGTGGCTCACGGTTCTCTTCATCTTCCGCATCCTCATCTTGGGCACGGCAGCCGAGTTTGTGTGGGGTGATGAGCAGTCCGATTATGTGTGCAACACGCAGCAACCCGGCTGTGAGAACGTGTGTTACGACGAGGCCTTCCCCATCTCCCACATCCGCCTGTGGGTTCTGCAGATCATATTCGTGTCCACGCCATCTCTGGTCTACGTGGGCCACGCCGTGCACCACGTGCACATGGAGGAGAAGCGCAAGGAGCGGGAGGAGGCTGAACTTAGCCGTCAACAGGAGCTGAGCGAGGAGCGACTCCCGCTGGCGCCCGACCAAGGGAGCGTCCGCACCACTAAGGAGACCAGCACTAAAGGTAGCAAGAAGTTCCGACTAGAGGGCACCTTGCTAAGGACCTACATCTGCCATATCATTTTCAAGACACTCTTTGAGGTGGGCTTCGTGGTGGGCCAGTACTTCCTGTACGGCTTCCGCATCCTGCCCCTGTACAAATGCAGTCGCTGGCCCTGCCCCAACACCGTAGACTGTTTCGTGTCCCGCCCCACGGAGAAGACGGTATTCATCATCTTCATGCTGGCCGTGGCTTGCGTCTCACTCTTCCTCAACTTTGTGGAGATCAGCCACCTAGGCCTGAAGAAGATCCGTTTCGTTTTCCGCAAGCCGGCCCTCGCACCGGCACAGGGCGAAGGCTCGACCGCTGGGAAAAGCCTGCCCCCTTTGCCCGTGTCATCCCTGCAGAGGGCGAAAGGTTACCGGCGGCTGGATGAGGAAAAAGCAGCTCCCATCACGCACCTCTACCCGCTGTCAGAAGTTGGCATGGAGGCCGGCAGGGGGGCCCCACCCTTCCATGGCCTGGAGGAGAAGCCAGAGGAGGAGCCGCCTATGGGGGACGACCCCAAAGCGTACGACGAGACTCTGCCCACTTACGCTCAGACCGCCGAGACCGGAAGTGCCATGCCGCGACCAGAGGACGCGGCGCCGCCGGCAGGGGCGGAGGTGGCAGATGTAGGGCGCGTGGCGGCTCGAGCGGGGAGCAAAGCGTCGGATACGATAGAGGACAGCAGACCTCTGAGCCGACTGAGCCAGGCTAGCAGTAAGGCCAGGTCGGACGACCTCACCGTATGAACATGCACGGGAGAGCGCACACATACACGCACGCACTCCAGAACGGGCCAGGCAGGGAATTATTAACGTTGCATTTCAAGTTTGCCGTTATGATTTGCCGCTGCCAATTGATAGAAAACGTTGCGGAATAACGACCAAAAATTTAACTCATGTAAGTCAAGTATGTATTGTGGTTTTTAGGATTATTGTTGTCACGATAACAACATTTTAAACCTGATATAGGTAACTCAATACCATTTTCGATAAACCATGAATACTAAAACCCAAATTAAGTCAATTTTTTTTAATCTATTCTACACTTTCAGTGCCATTGACAATGACGTCCAATCGCGTGCCTCTTGAAAACAGAAAACTCTTTAAATGAGAGTATCACAAGTAGACGTCCAATCCATTTAAACTGGGCCCGCCCACTTCAACTGGATTGGATATCGAGCCCTGTCAATGGTATGTAAAATGCAATGTCTTGTGGCCATGCAGAAACAAATGAATGACTTCATATTGATACTTTTACCATCAAATATTATATCGTATCCCTATACATTTCAATGACGATACTTCTATCCGTTTTTATACTTTTGACAACCCTAGTTATTATATTGAGTATGAGTATACAAACCCCTCATGAACTTACTGGCTGCCATTGATGGTGCTGGACCAGTGGTCTCAAACTTGTGGCCCGGGGGCCAATTGGGGCCCATTGGACCCCATCACCCCTCTATATATTTGTGTGTATTTCAGCTTGGGCAATTAAAAAAATAGTACGTACGCGGTTTAAAAATAATATCAATAAAATGTTTGGCCCGCACAAGTTGGCCATTTATTCATTTAGTTTCAATCTCTTATCACCAACCATAGTTTGTGCATAATAGACTTTGCTGGTGTTTGTCAACAAGTAAACAAAAGTGAATTAGCAACATTACCCACATTTAGGGGAATCCTTCATGCAGCTCAGATTCACCCAGAATCTATTTCCAGCAGGACCCCAGATAAAGTTTGAGACCTCTGTGCTAGATGAACCAGAGTTTTTTTTTTTTAAGAATGTTTTTTTTTAATTAAACACACTAACTTTGGCATAGTACCACTCAAAACTAAGGAAACATGCCATCGAACTTCTCACTGTTCTAACGGCTTTAATCTCTTTCATAATTTGACTTTGGCTGCCATTGAAGGCGATAAATGGACAAGAGTTTCTTGTAAATGAACACTTACCTTGACCATACAGTAACTTTGGCACATTGCCACTTAATATTACCTACACTGATGTTAGCAAATTAGATCAACACTTATAACAACTAATGTTATTCCATTAACTAACTCATGATAGACATCCACTTTACCTCTCACTGTCAATGGAGGATAAATATATACGTATATTCATCTATTGGCGTCAATGGCAGCCAATGTTAGACAACATTTTCCGACTCCAAATTGGGAAAATAATGGCAAGCGTTTGTGTCAACATTTTTTTAAATTACTCTTTTCATCACATTCTTAGAACAGGAGAGAGTTTTATTATACTTGTCTTTCTGTCAATCAGTTGATTTCCCATTCCAACAGTGCTATAATGCAACAAGTGCCTACTTTTACACTTTTATACAACATTCGCAGCTCTTTGTATTGGCAAAGGTCATATTTTCGGGGTCGAGAGGAGAGCACCTTTTTGCACACGTAAAAGTTCACACACCGTGTGTAACTTTTTTTTCCAACACTTCAACGGTGCATCTCTTTGACACAAGCTGGTTTACTGTATTTTTTGGACTATAAGTCGCACCTGAGTAAAAGTCACATAAGGTTATTGTTCAGGAAAACGAGCGAAATGACATTTTCGTTAAGTGAATTAATAAAATGTATAAAAGAAAAAACAACAACTAAACCACTGACTAAAAAAAGTTTTGTGTTCGTAAAACTAACCAAAATTAAAGACACTCATGCCTTTTGTTTTTAATATTATTTCTAAAACGTACATATCAAAATAACACAACTCAAGAGGGCTGAATACATTTTTAAAAACCTTTTTTTAATTACACTTTTTTTGTATTATCTTCTTTCTATCTAATATTTGCACATCAAAATGAAAAAAACTCAATAAGAGTGAATAAATGTTTAATGCTTTTTTAAAGTTGTATTGTTTTATTCTTTTTTTAACTTTTCACCTAACAATTAACCCAATTTATGAAAACCTAAAACTAATACCTGAACTAAAACTAATAATTTCAAGAAAAAAAATAAAAAAGGCATTTGCCCACTTAATAAACTTACTAAAACCAACTTGTTTAAAAGGGGAAAAATTAAACTACTTAAAATTAAACTAGAATTTTTAAAAAGCTATTATAACCTTGAAAATTACACACACCTAAGCCACCAAATTCAAAGCATCGCCATATATGGTGGAGAGGACACTCCCTTCCCTCATGCCCGCAAAGTCACCACTCTTTCTTTTCTCATTGTGCATTGTTTCCACACTTTGAGTTAAACAGGCTAATTCCTAATAGTTATTGCAAAAATTCTTTTTGACCTCTGTGACCTTTAACTTCCTGATCCCCAAATTTATATTACAATTATTTATTGAACACAAACATACAGACAGATATCCGGACCATAGTATAAAACACAAACAAGTTGCACTGGAGTTTAACTAGCATGTTTAGTCATTTTAATTGATCACAAATCAACATCAAACATTCTACATTATGGTAATAACAATAAAAGTTATTCTAATAATTACAGCCTAAACAATACAACATAACTTGTCTCCAAGCTCTTTATCGTACTCCAAATTAATCCCAAACTACAAAAAAAAAACAATGTGCGACTTATAGTCTGTAAAATAGGGTACATAGCGAGTAAACCTTTATAAGAACACATGCCTGAATGTCTTTTTCAATGTAATCCTGTTGCTACCTTGTCTAGAACGGTGTGAGCGCTTTTTTGGCGTACTCTGATGCAACTTTTGGATGAGAGCTCTGCTCATTTTGCCCCATTAGAGACTGGACTATAGAGCCACCTCAGGCCAAATCCTCTCTCTTTTTGCGCAGTACAAACAGGCGTGCGGGTAAAAAAGATCTTGCCTCATCAGCACAAAGTATTGTTGGGAGGCGGGACAATAAAAGAAATGGGTGCCTGTCAGTGAAAACAAGCATCCTTAACCTGGTTTGGGAGGGCAAGACAAATACTTGATTGAGTTTGAGCGGTGGAGAAAACACCAACTTTGGAAGAAAAAAATGTACATAGCGCCTAAATTGTCTTGTATGTACATACTGTGGTGTTTTAGGTACTGCACTGTTTAGAATGCGTACACATTTCATGTAACATTGTCAGAAAAAAACAAGGAGGAGAAGTTTAAATGATGACAAGCCTTAATATTTTACTTGTTTCAACCATTTTTCTTGTGCCTTTTCTGGAAATATGTGAACTTTATTTCATTATTTTGTTAGAATGGACCCTTGAGAATCTCGGAACTTTCATGATTGCATGCAAAATCTGAATGGATTTGTATTCAAATCCTTTTAAATCATTCACTGCCATTGACAGCGGTAGAATTATAATTGATTGATCACCCAATCGAAATGGATTTGAAAATCTAGAGCTGTCAATGGCAACCAATGAGTTAAAGTGGTTAAAATGCGTGCACACACATCTTGTAGGCAGCTTTGACCAGTTTGTGAGCGGTCATAAAGCAAAACATATATTTGAAAGAAATTGTCACAAGGTCCTTGTTTACACATAAAGTACAATGACTTCTATTGTACAATGGCTGTGTATTTTTATTTAGACCAGTTGTGATGTTTGTAAGAAGACATGATTAATATATATTTAAAAAACAACAAAAACAACAAAAAAACATTTATACTAACTTGTAGTCTTCACTGATGATAGTTGTGTAGTGGAAGTGTCTTTTTAATTGCATTAAAAAAATAAGTCACGTGTCAAGATGTGTTGCCTTTCTGTACAACGTTCATGCATGCACACAATTTAACAATCATAACTTGCTATTTTATATTTTCGTCTTACATTTCCATTTAAGGTGGAGTGGTTAGCGCAGGGTTGGGCAAACTTTTCGGCCCGGGGGCCACATTGACTTTAAAAATTTGACAGACGGGCCGGGTCAGCACTAGATATGATACATATAAAAAAAACTGCATCCGTTAACAGTACATATGAAACATAAACAGAAAAAAAGGACTAAAGTATTAACATACTCATCACTCATCTGGGATTTATGGGGTGCTTTCTTGGTTTTCATCAGATTAAAGGTCTGTTCACACACATATGTAGAGCCAAATAACACCAGAATCCTCTGTGCCATCTTCTGGATGTTTGGAAATTTGGCTGCACTTAATGAAGCATAAAACTCAGCGACTTTCAGGGAGTTGAACTTGTCACATTGGAGATCAATCAGTTCCAACTGCAACTCCTGTGGAACCGTTTCTGGGTCTTGTGAGAAAGGACATGACACCAGCTGTCAATTTTTCCAAAATCACAAAACCGATGGCAGAATTGCTCATGCAGGTCATCCAATGATTTCCTGTATTTTTTCACATGCGGGGCCTCTTTTAACGCAACCAGTGTGGGGAAATGAGCAAATGACTTGTCTGATATTTGCTTGAAAAATAAAACCAACTTGGTTTTGAAGGCGGAAGGTTTGCTTGCATTTCATGCACAAACTGTTTTTTCTCTTGTAGCTTCACATTCAGCTCGTTCATGTGTGTCAGGATGTCCACAGTAAAAGTTAAATGTTCAGAAATGTGTCAGTATTCTCAAGTAGCTCCAATAACGAACTAATCTCCTGTTTGAGCTCCCACACACATTTACATACTTTTACTAGACTAGTGCGCTATCTATCGGGGAAACGAGGGTATTGCAGGAAAATGAATGAGGTCATTGATTTTTACTATAATTTGGACAACGTCGGCGGGGCGGAATAAAAAGTCTATGCCCCGTATATGGCCCGCGGGCCGTAGTTTGCCCATGCCTGGGTTAGCGTGTCGGACTCACAGTTCTGAGATCGAAGGTTAAATCCCAGGTGGCTTCACCCCCTTTCCTGTGTGGAGTTTGCATGTTCTCCCAGGACATGTGTGGGTTTTCTTTGGGTACTCCGGTTTCCTCCCACATCCCCAAAAACACGCATAGTTGGCTGGTTATCATCTCATCTCATCTTATCTCATTTTCTGAACCGCTTTATCCTCACTAGGGTCACGGGGGGTGCCTATCCCAGCTGACTTCGGGCCAGAGGTGGGGGACATCCTGAATTGGTGGCCAGCCAATCGCAGGGCACAGGGAGACAGACAACCATTCACGCTCACACTCATACCTAGGTTCAATTTAGAGCGTCCAATCAGCCTACCATTCATGTCTTTGGAATGTGTCAGGAAACCTCCAACAACACACCTGAATCAAATAATCAGGATCGTGATCAAGCTCCTGGACTGCTTGTTGATTAGTTGTTTATTTGATTCAGGTGCGGTAAAGGAGGGATATATGGGAAAACAGACTGGATAGGGGCCATCAAGGACTGGAGTTGGAGACCCCTGCTCCAAATTGACCCCTAAGTCTGTCTCCCTGCGATTGGCTGGCCACCAATTCAGAATGACCTCTGCCTGGTGAGGATAAGCGGTACGAAAAATAAATGACAGAATTTCCATTTATATTTGAATGAAATTTCTCCCACATGAGGATGTTTTCTGTGTAAAGTGCTGCAAAAGCCAGCAGAGGTCCCTGTGACTACATTTTCTATATTATCGCTTACACTAGTAAAGTCTGACACTGAACACACAAGCACATACAAATATTTTAAATAAAAAATATATATAAAACAGTAATGTACTGAATAAAGTATAACACCCTTTTAATGCCATTTTAGTTTTTTTTCCAATCTATTCATTCATTCATTTAAATAAAACTAGGATGGCAATATTCTTGACTTGTACTTGGAAGTAGTATTAATAAAGAGAAACTGAATGTTTTTTGACAAATACAGCAAAAGCATTTTGTTTTATTTCACATTGGGGGTCCTGGGTTCAAATCCACGTTGGTCCACCTGTGTGGAGTTTTCATGTTCTGTGTGGGTTTTCTCTGGGTACTCCGGTTTCCTCCCACATTCCAAAGACATGCATAGTAGGCTGATTGGACACTAAATTGTCCCTAGGTATCAGTGTGAGCGTGAATGGTTGTTCGTCTCCTTCTACCCTGCAATTGGGTGTCCCCCGCCTCTGGCCTGAAGTCAGCTGGGATGGTCTCCAGCACCCCCCGCGACCCCGGTTCACAAAATGAATAAATGTTTTTTTTACTTTACAATTTCAGTTGTATTTTTAGTCCAATTTAATGATCCATATTTACTATTTTGGGGGATTTTAACAAAAGCAACAAAGACGCCTTTTGAAAAATGCTTAAACTAAAATTTGTTCTTGTAACTTCTAAATGTTTAAACAAGCATCACAAATTCTATAACTCATATCGTGAAACTGTGTACCGTACACATTTTCACGATATGGGTTAGTCTTCGATACGATACGCACAGTTTTCATAAATAGTCAGTAAACACACCTTTACTGCCTGTCCATGAATGCATCTTAATAGCCACCGGTTTGTTCGCCGGGGCGTTCATCCCCACATTTCTTTCTCTTCCTCCTCCTCCACTGGGAAGAAAAAGCAGGCATTTCCATTGGCTCTTTAGCCAGGAGAGGAGGAGAAAGAACGGGGAACTGCTCGAATTCCTCAAATCTGCTCAAATTTCCTTCAAGCCGCCGTCCAGCTATCTTTACCCCACGATCGTCGGACATCCGCTCGGTTCCACTTCATCCCTCCATCGAGCGAGCTTTTGCCTAAAAAAGGTAACGTCACATACAGAAGGTGAGACTAAAGTCATTTATCAATACTTAAAAGGAGGTTTCAATGTTTTTTCAACCTTGCTAAATCTGACTTTTCACCCCCCGCCGCCCCACGACCAGATGTTACGGGGTGTTGCTGTGCTTTTTCTGCTAGCTCTGACGCTCGCTCACGCAGAGGTAAGTTACTTACTAATGATTTACAACTTCCAGCTTGCACATTTTCAAATGTATCCTTCCCAAAACGAGCCGAATTACCAACAGAAAAGAAATAAGTCCAAATGTTCCTACGATCATGATACTTTTAGACGTGAATACATTGTTTTTCATGGTTTTCCACAATTCAGTCATACCTTGAGATACGAGCTTGATGCGTTCCGGGACCGAGCTCGTATGTCGATTTACTCGTATCTCTACGTTTCCCATAGAAATGAACTAAATACAAATTAATTCGTTCCCACCCTCTGAAAAAAAACAATAAAACTGGATATTATAATGGAAAAACATCTTTTTATTTGTTCTAATTCACCACCTACTCACAAAGTAACAAATACCTATCTAGTGGTTATGATCTTCAATACTAAAATGTGACATTATTGGTTGTAATTTACCATCTACTAACAGAGTAACAAATAGCGTGTGGTTATGATGTTTAATAATAAAATGAGGCAAGAGAGAGACGGATGTGCTCGTAACAAAACATAAACTTTAAATTTAACTTAAATGAACATAGATTCCTATACACACACTTTTAAAAAGTTTTAATCTTACGTTACACTAAATTTAAACCTTGTGCAATATCCAAGGCAAAGAGGTTAATGTATTCCACCGCGGCTTTCGGGGCGAACTTCCTGCTTCTCCATACGTATTGGCGAGCCAGCTCAGTCACACGTACACTACTTATGTTTTTCGATATTTCGTGTTTAATAACGATTGTCATCATACACCTTTTCTTCTCACTACGCTTCATTGCACCGGCTTACTTAGGATCCATTGTGTTTCCCTTAATTCTGCACTGACTAACGCCAAAAAAAACACGGAAAAAATGGAACGCTCCGCCCAGTGCTCATAGAGATCTTTGCATGAATGCTCGTATCTCAAAATTTGTCTCGTATCTCAAGGTAAATATTTGCTTGTAATTTTACTCGTATCTCAAATTCCTCATATGTCGGGGCACTCTTATGTCAAGGTCTTACTGCATATAAAAACACTTTTGGACTAAAGTGCAATTCAACGTTTTCTACCCAAAAGCCCAATAGAGGCTCCATTTTTAAATCGGCTCAGGAAAAGTGACCCGATGAATGGCAGGCAGCTGTGAAAAGAAAAGGAGGAAGGTAGATTCTTATGTACATTTCATCAGTGCTGCTCCACCTCCAATTCGCACTTCATTTGAAGATACACGGCTGTGAGAAGGCCAGCTGCTCTAAAGTTGTCTTAACAGTGCTTTTGGGTGGTCAAGTTGCTGCAAAGTGTTTGTTTGCACCTTAAAGAGGGGAAAATAAAACATTCTCGCCACTTAAGTGTCAGCACTAAGAGTAAAAGAGGGCAAAAAACAGGCATGGTATGAGTAATAAGAGGGCCGACACACAGGTGCTGTTTTGTGACCTCACTTGAGTGAACACCTGGAGAACTTGTTAACCCAGAGTCGCAGTAAAAGGTGATCTCTCATTGTCTCGTTTTCTGAAACGCTTTACCCTCACTAGGGTTGCGGGGGGTGCTGGACCCTATCCCAGCTGACTTTGGGTCAGAGGTGGGGGACACCCTGAATTGGTGGCCACCCAATCACAGGGCACAAGGAGACAAACAACTATTGATGCTCACACTCATAACTAGGGGCAATTTAGAGTGTCCAATCAGTCTATCATG
This sequence comes from Stigmatopora argus, assembly GCF_051989625.1. Lineage (NCBI taxonomy): Eukaryota > Metazoa > Chordata > Actinopteri > Syngnathiformes > Syngnathidae > Stigmatopora > Stigmatopora argus. Next base: position 5,957,398 of record NC_135399.1, read on the forward strand.
CATGTCTTCTAAATGTGGGAGGAAACCGGAGTACCCGGAGAAAGCCCACGCATGCCCGGGGAGAACATGCAAACTCCACATAGGTGGACCGACCTGGATTTGAACCTAGGTCTCCCACTGTGAGGCCGAAGCGCTAACCACTCGCACGCCCATGTAACAGTTGATAAGTTTCTATTGGAAAAACAAGATACATTCCTACCTGGTCTTTTGGTCGCCGGTCTTTTGGTCGCCGGTCTTTTGGTCGACCGGAAGGTTATTGATAATTACCATTTAAATCGTTGCTCAAATTCCCTAAATACAAACTGTGAATTATTATTTAGTCATACTTAATGCCCTATTAATTATTAGGCCAAAGAAAAGCTCCAAATTTCCCGTACTTTTATTGTGTTTTGTTGGAGAACTTGTTAAGACCCTGAATGACGTCCCTTCCTAAGGCAACCACTCATGTACATACAAACTCTTATACACTCACACGTCCGCTCAGTGAAACTGCTCAGGGCTATTGTTGGCTTTTATTGATGCGTAGACCGTGTTGTTTTACCTTGTTTTGTCGCCGGTCTTTTGGTTGCCGGTCTTTTGGTCGCCAGTTGTTTGGGTCCGGGTGGCCAAAAGACCGCGACCAAAAGTCCGGCGACCAAAAGACCGGCGACCAAACGACCGCACCCGGATGGCGCGGCGGATGAGTGGTTAGCGTGTCGGCCTCACAGTGTGTCGCAATGTGATGAATTGAGCTCTCTTGATCGTGATTTTCTTGACTATAATACTCTTTGGAAAGAGAGTTTCACTAGTGAAATCAAATATATAGTATTAAATGTACTGTATTTGTATTTTTGGCTGTATTCCTCAAGTCTATTTTAATTTATATCAAAATAATGCAATGTGATGAATTGATCTCCCTTGAATGGGGTTTTATTGACTTTTATATTGTCGCTGGACACTTTCTCTTGGTTCTGGAAAGTGTGTTTCAGTCGTGTAAATATAAATATATAGTATCATACTGTATATATAGTTAATACATAATTAAATATTTTTTACCCGATTCTCTGAAAATGACGTGAATGGGGCCCGATGTTCACACATGATCCGAACTGGGACATCCCTAATGGTACTTGATTGATCCTTTTCTAACTTAGGGAACATATTGTACAAGGTCCCGTCATAATATTTTGAGGTTAGAACCACCACCCAGTGAAATAGTTTTGGTGCAACACTATTTTTGAGACGTGACAAAGGACGATGAAATCACTTTCTGCTGCACTTCCTGCTTTTGCTATGATTGTTCTATTTTCACGGCCGAGAAGTGTTATTCGTACAAATATTTACGAAGGGCATGACGATATGTAGAGACACTTGATGTGTATTATTGGCACACATTGTATAAATGTCCAAATATTATGGAAATAGTTATTCATACCCTTAACTGTGTGTAACAATACCTTAATCTGGATGGATTCGTAGATTGAATAAGAAAGAATCTATTGAAATTGGTTAAAACGCAAAATTTCGAACATCGCCATCTTTTTGATAAACCCTATGGTTGAAATAAAATGGTTTACATTTCATTGTCGTAAATTCTTCAGCAACAAAATAAATCAAGAAATTCTACATTGCTTGCTTTTTTTCTTTGCTATATGTTAAATATGACTAATTCTGTTAAATGTGTGCTATATGTTAAATATGACTAATTCTGTTAAATGTGTGCTTTATGTTAAATATGACTAATTCTGTTAAATGTGTACATAATACATTAAATTGACCCAAGACCCTTGAAATAAATCTAGGTAGTTGTACTCTCAGCAAATACATCGTTGTCCAAAGAATCCATATCATATCGTATTTTTTACATCCCTCGTAATGTTTGTTATAGTCCATTGTATTTTACTCTCTTGCATAAACTTTTGGATACGTCAGCATTATTATACTGAATTAAGAACCTTATGTCGGTGACTACAGGTCACCAGATTGACCATGTTTTGAAATGTCTACCTTAGCATTTTGAAACATAATCATGGCCTCCTTGACGAAGGTAATATAAAGCAAAGGCAAGCAAATTGTCTGCCACCCCAACCTTTTGGATAATAGCCATTAATGACTCACCCCTGTTTTGCCTCCATGGCTTACCCCCACCTTTGCAAAGCGCCCTGGAGAATGCACCATTGTTTGTGCACTTTATTTAATTCCTGCGAGGAAAGTCTCGCTTGGGCCGTAGTTTGTCCAATGGAGTTGCTAGCCAGTTAATGGCCCGGCATCTGTTCTCCCGAGGTAATTACCCTGATAATATACGGCCTGTTGTCTGGCTTTGAGAAGGGCGTCAACTGGCATACCAGTGTGCTGTCGAAAAGAGGTCAACAAGTTTTCATTTTCAAACATTTTTTAACCCGTGTAATTAAACACTGAGGAAAAGATGCCTTTTGTTTGGAAACACTGTATCCCCAAGTGTTTTCCTTGATAAAATGGAGGTTTGTGGAATGGAAATGGTTATTTTTCAGGGCTATCGATCGCATAGACATCCAATCCTTGACCTGAATCACAGCCATGTTAAACCATTTGTAAAACTGTCAAGAATTCGGTGAATTAAGAACATTTTAGTGGAGAAAATCACTTGCCTTACACCCTATCCACCATTGTTTTTTTTTTTTTTTTAAATCAAGCACAAACTTGTTAGAAATTTATTTTGTTTTACTACTTTGCGACACCAATGTCAACACTAAACAGGATGTATGTGTCTTACCATAGCATTGTTCATGTAAAAGTGCACCTCTATAGTCACATCCATTATCCGGTATTTTTCGCTGTGACAGAGCCGAATGGTTAATTCACCTAGAGAGGCCGGCAATGGATCATGAAAATTGCAGTTGTCAAGGCAAGCGTGCACCCCAGCGCTAGCCTCCTCGGCTCCAGCACGACGGAGAACAACGAGGACATGCCTAAGTAGATGTTGGTTCCCTCGTTGGTGCGCCATAGGCTCTTTTTTCTCCCCATCCAAGGTGGGCTAAAAATATCTGCCCAGGTGGGGAGAACATAAGTATGTGTGAGGGAGGGACACACTGTCCTCTGTCTTTATCAGCCTGCACTCATTACTGTGGATAGACATGCAGTCAGGCAGGCCATCCAGAGACTAAACAGAATAAGGACGGAGCCATGGTAATGAGGTAACGTTTGCCTCAATGGTGCTGCTCATGCTGTAAAAATGTTTGAAGAGTACAGACTTAAAGGCCACTCTTTTCCTTCAACTCGGTGGAAGTTTAATTTCTTCCACACTTTTTGTCTACTAACGGGCTCCTCCTTTGTGTTGTTGCTTTCCTGTCAAATAGAAAACACATGACGAGTAAGCAACATCTCGTGTGAAAGGGTCCGCCCCTTGTGGCCCAGATTCCAAAAAGACAACAGCGGAAAATATTTGACAGAAGACTGAAGTGGAATATAATATTAATCAGTTTAGGCAAAAGTATGTCTTTGCTCAAGTGGGCTACTTATTCACTTCTTGCAACTGTAAACCCCAATAGTGGCCTCAAAGGGAAAGAGGTGAGGGCAGAGGATGAAGTCATTGCTTTGGGTTGAATCTTAGCTCAGACAACTCCCATCTGCTGGAACATTCCAGAAAATATGTTTGACTGTAAATGGTGAAAAGACAGTAGTATACAGTGGTACCTCGACATACGAGTGCCCCGACATACGAGCAATTTGAGATACGAGTAAAATTTCGGGCAAATATTTATCTTGAGATACGAGACACATTTTGATATATGAGCATACAGCGGATGCAAGAGGCTGCTCATAAGAACATCATGGGCACTGTCTTTCTGGTCGTATCCCTCGTGTAATGTCTCTACGAGCACTGGGCGGAGCGTTACATTTTTTCAGTGTTTTTTTTTCTGTTAGTCAGTGCGAATGGCATATATACTACTTCTCGTTGGCAAGTGGTCGTGCGTTATTCTATTGGTAGGACATTTGTGTGCATCATTTTCGGAATATTTTGAAGGGAATAAATACAAAAGCAAACAACCCTCGATAGGTTGCATCTGAAAGTCAGGGCGGGAGGCGGGGCAAATAGAGCCAACCCAGAGACGAAAGGTATAAAGATTTAAAACAAATTTAGAATTAAGTTTAGTGTAAGGTTAGATTAAACTTATTTTTGAGTGTCTGCATCGTAATCCAAGTTCATTTAAATTTGTTTATGTTATGTTACGAGCGTGTTGCCGAGCAAAAAGTCCCCCCCCCTCTCACCCCTTCTCTCTCTGTCACTCTCTCTCTCTCCCTTCCGCGAAATCCGTCTAATTTTAGTACTATTAAACACATTTTAGTACTATTAAACCACTAGTTATCTGTTACTTTGTTAATAGATGGTGAATTAGAACAAATAAAACTGTTTTTCCAATCCAATATCCCGTTTTGGATGTTTTTTCAGATTGTTGGAACGGATTAATTTGTTTTTAGTACATTTCTATGGGAAATGTTCATTTGAGTTACGAGTAAATTGACATAGGAGCTCAGTCCCGGAACGAATTAAGCTCGTATCTCGAGGTACCACCATACATTATTTAAGGACTAACAAAACTTATTATGGAAAAATTGTGCTTTGTGATATGGGGAAGAAAAATCGATATAATATAAAACTTAACCTCATTTGGCTTCCATTGACTGTGCTAGACGTCCAAATCCTCTTGATTGTTCATCCAACCCTCACAGTGAAAAGCACATCTAGCACCGTTAAGGTCATTGAAAAATGAGCTTTCACAGCTAGTCCTCACAGATTAAATGACATTGATGGATCTTTTTTAATGGCAGCCAATGAGTTTGTAAGAAGCCACCTAATGGTGTAGAGGTACACTCGCCTGACTTTGGAGGGGAGTGACATCATCTTCAACATCATCTTTGCATTCCTTTCACACTGAATAAGAAACAGGCTAAAGACTTAACAAGCAGATGGGAGCATGCTGCTTGCTACTAAGGATGCTTTTCTTTCCGCGGGGTTAAACTCAGCCTACGCTTGTCCCCAAGTGAACGCCCGAGACCGCCCTTGCTGTTTATTTGTTCTTCGTCCTCATTATTTCATGGTCGGACTTTATCTTTCACCAAAAAGACTGGGAAAATGGTTGGATTCCGCCATGTAGTGGGCCAAAGGTCCTCCTCACAAAGCTGTAAATTGGACAAGGAATCCCACTTAAATCTGATTTGAGATGTATGAAGTAATAGAGTTAATTAGAAGGCAACATCTAGAGGTGCTTAAATTATTGAGGGCAAATCCTCCAGCTTTAATGACGTGCTCTGTCAGTAACACATGAAAAGTTGCCCGCTTGAGCTGCTTCTCCTCACGCAGTTTGCATATATTTTACACCAGGAAACTAGTTCAATAAACGGTGAAGTCTTGTCTTAGGTTGTCCTTTGGGAAGGCAAACGAAATCTCTGTTTAACAGAACCCATATCCAAAGAGTTAGAGAAACAATGGGGAGGGGGATCAGGGGCAAGCAACATTCTGACCTAGATACAGATCAGATTTTGGCTCAAGATGAACCGGGTCAAACCCAACTGAGGCAGAACATTGCTCAGGAATGTGCTCCATACTTTCTGGGTCCTTAACTGCTTGATATTTGACGAAATCTTACTTTTTGACTGGCTGTCCCCCAGTCCAAATGGATCTGACATCTACTATAGTCGTCTATAGTGACATAGCAAACATGGATTTTACTTCTTTTGTCAAGTGTAAACTGTCAAAGCAGATCAGTAATGAAGATGTCGAGAAAAAAAACTGATATTCTTCTCCACTCAATAGCCACTTTAGACACGATAGGCTCAAAAAAGATTGAATTTCAAAAAAGGAAAATTGCCTCTGGTAATTGATTACATATCCATGAGAATAGTAATACTTGCTTTGAATACTCACACTAATATTATTTGTCTTTGTTCAAGAAGCACAAATTTCCATGCTCATCTTGTGGTTATTCAGCATCCAAATTATCCATCCATTTTCCCGATGCTAAATGAGTAGTTTGCCACTCTTGGGAATTGATCCCAATCGGCTGGAAAGTGACATCGGGGCCTAACAGCCATCGATTGACCTTCTAACTCACCGAAGCATCACAACAAAATGCACACAAGAGCCTTAGTGTGCACATACCTGCACAAAATGTCGCTGTGAATTACATTATTGAGCATCCCGCTGCTATGTTAATAATTCCTTATCGGAAAATGCATTTGATGTCAAATCTTAGCACGTAGGCAATTCAACTCTCTCAGTGTTATCATCATCATCACCTTTTAATCTCACCAGCCTTTATTTTCTTTCCATTAAACGGAACACGCTGGTCATGGTCCACTGGGTCGCAGCCTTAAAAGGACAAGACGGCAGGAATAAAACAAGGTGACAGAGCCAAAGCTTTTTTTCATTGCAAAGGAGAACCGTGAAAGAAAGCGGGTGAGAAGTGGAGGCAAATAAGATGTCAAATATTTTATGGAGATGAGAAAAATGCTAAGATGGGTGTGACTTCATCTCTTTGGATACATGGTGATTCATATTTAATTGGAGATCAGTTTGAACTGCCATCATTCATCTCAAAGTAGAACGCCCACACTAGTGTAGATTGCTCCAAGAGAACTAGAAACATATTCCATTTGAACGGCGATGGCTGGTATTAAATTGTTTCATTTGTCTCTCTCCATCAATGGCAACCAAGTAATGAATAAAACTCTCACGTCAGAAACACTCACTTAATGCCAGCCCTCCCATTGCCAAGGATAAGTTGTTTCTCATTTTCAAAGGCAATTAGTTGAAAAAAAATATTAATTAAGGATTAAAATAAAAATTGTGAAAAAAAATTAAGAAGTCGAATAGAAATACTAAAAAATACAACATAACAACAATCAAAATTGTGTTGATTTTCTTTTTCACTTATTTTCACAACCTTAAATTGGCTGCCAGCCAATCGCTGGGCACAATGAAACCAACAACCTTTCACGCTCACACTCAAACCGAAAGATAATATAAAGTGTTCCGGTGAGTTAACCACTACACCACCAGGCGACTTACATTCATTTTAATGTGTCAGCTTGTGATGGGACAAATTATTTTTTTAAATCATCTATTTCATAGATTTTCATCTATTGCAGGTATAATAATCCGCACAATACAACACCAAGGTCAGAAAAAAACATCAAAACATTCACACTCTGCTGTGATTTCATTATTGTTTTGATTGGCACTTGTGTTCTCACCGTTATCTGCTCTCACCATAGCAACCAACCATTAGCATCAGATGGAGAAAGGGGGGAAAAGCCTTGTTCATTAGATAAATGTCAGGGTTGTCTGTTGGTTGCTCATCCGGAATTCACTGCCTGCAAGCAAATGGGTGGCAAACTCAAAGCCGCAGGGATCACTTTGAAGATCCCATCCCAACATCGGATTATTATATGCGCCACTTTTTAAATCATGCATAGAATTGAACCACCGTTCCCCCCGGAGCTGTTCTCTCCTCTTTGAGGTGCAAGTTTGCTCCACGTTTGCTTCACGTTTGCTTGTGACTTGAAACATCCCCCACCTTTTATCCATCTTGTTAAATTCAATTATTGCTGAGCTGATGTGAGGCTCCAAGAATCCAGCCCTTGTTTGAGACCGCATACCAGACCGCAAGCTCATATGTGCTGGAGTTTTCTTTTTTCGACCCTCACTCTTGTTACAGGAAACGGTGTCTTACAAAAAGGGAGGAAAAGATTGCATGGGAACAGACCCAAAGAAAAACACAAGCTAGAACTCCAGATGTGGGGATACACCCGAAGGCACTCATAGGGAGAGTAGAGAAGGTATTAGGGGTTATTAAAGCAGTCTGTGGTTGTTTGCTGTTTGAGACTGCTTTTTTTTTGCGGGTGACGCACTAGGCGAGAAGATGTGCAAACAATAAAGGGTAATGAAAGAAAAGACGTCAATGGCGAAATAAACAAAGTGGAAATAATGTCCCCTTTAGCCTCTTTACTGTGAACATGTAGTTTGGACTAATGTGTTGGAAGCTGAGCGTGAATCAGAGGCCACTGAGCTGAAGCAGCTAAGCTCATGTCATGTGATGTATTGCCACCTAGAGGAAAAACGTAAGCTGATTATGTGCAACTGCTTTTTTTTGCCTGGAGCACAGATTGTGATTTTCTTCACTGGTTAGATTTAAGGTAAAAAAAATAAAAAGGTAGTACAGTTAGGAGCACCATAGGAGTGCGTATACAGTTCCAGATCATGACAGAGCAACCCTACAGTGAAGAATAAATAGTGTCTTATTTACATAGTGTTGAAGATAATATTGAGTTTGTTTTTTTAAAAATATAAATCGAGTTAAAAAAATCATGTTTGCCCCACCCAGTCAAAATGGATTGGCCGTGAAGCACTGTCAAAAATACCAGTTTAATTGACTAATCTTGATTTGAAGTCTTTTAAGAATGATTTAAATTGTATCAGTAGGTCTTGAATTCATTGAATATTCAATTCTGCTACAATGTGTGGAAATATGTCTGAGAAATATCCAAATGGTTTGTTTTTCAAAGGAAAAGCAGATATTTGCATCCATCTTGTTTTGATTCATTACTACTTTTAACAAGGAACAACAGAAATCTGAGAATATTATTCAGGGATTCCGCCAGGAAACATGCAAAGACTGCTGGTAGAAAAGCCATGTTTGAAATTGACTATTACGTGTTAATATAAGTAATTCATTAATGATACATGCTCGTATGGTCTTACAAAAAGGCACTGTCTTGACATGCAATTTTAACAAAAATACAATAGTTTCAGTGCAACAGCTGAGAGCTGGAACAGATGTGTTTACACATCAAACTTAAGATGTCGCCATCGCGCTTTCAACCATGTCATTCAATGGCACAAAAACACTTCCTTACAATTTTCCAATCTTTTCCTGCCATTTTTCCCCCAATATTCTACTCATTCGCTGCCAGACCTCCAAGTTAAATTAGCTTTTATTTCAGGAGCAGCAGAGCAAGAGCAAGGTGTGCGCCAATGTCTTCTGCGGGGCTGGCCGAGAATGCGCCATCAATGAGAAAGGGGAGCCCAGCTGCCTGTGCATTGAGGTGAGCATTGCTCTAGTGTCCCCTTGAAAAGTAGGGATACTCCACAGTTTCACTCTTTTTAAGGTAGTACAGAAAACAAGATGGTTTTAGAACCAGTGACATGATGTCTACTCGCTATTAGAAAACTATCATGACTTAATTTGGAGCAATTTGTAGTTAATAGTGGTCACACTAGCAGAATGGATGTATCTAAAATGTATTCATCATCAGGTAAGCATATTTTGGTTAGTTTATGGACATTTATTAAATAAAACACATTAAATCTCAAGTTGACAATACATGGTACTGCGATGATGCTGACACACCAAGAAATATGATTAAAATACAAAGGAAAATAAAGTACGCCATCACACACACAGTACATACCCACACAAACAGGCAAGCATACAGCGCATATTCATAATAAAAAAAAAACGAAATACAACAAAATATAAAATGTCCTCACACGCACACATAACCGTGTATCATGCATGTCACATGAAGCATCGTACCAATATTTGTGCTCATATGCAATCACTAATTCATGCCGGTGAGAGAGATATGGGATGGGTGAGAATGTGGTCATTTCAATTTTCCACTTCCTCCAGAGCTGTAAGCCCCACAAGAGGTCAGTGTGTGGCAGCAATGGGAAGACCTACAGGAACCACTGTGAGCTGCATAGGGATGCCTGCCTGAGCGGACTGAAGATTCAAGTGGATTACGACGGACACTGCCATGGTATGTAACTTTAAACATTATATTATACAGTAATCCCTCGAATATCGCGGTTAATGTAGACCAGACATGGCTGCGATAATCGAAAAATCGCAAAGTAGGATCACCCCTATTATAACTACGTTTTTTTTTCTTCACCGTGGATTTTCACATTTTTATGAACTTTAAAAAAATAATAATAATAATAATAATTCATAATTAATAGCAGAAAAAATCGCAAAGACATAAATTCACGACAAGTGAAGTTGCCATAATCGAGGGAAGGCTACATTGTTTAGACTTGGGTTGGTGGTATAGTATTGATACTGAAATGTTGTATCCTGATACGAGATTTGATTGTAAAAGTGTTGGTACTCCTTTATTTGTTTTCTTTTACCTGTGCTTGAGTAAAAGACAAATAAATCAATGGATAGCGATACTTTTGCAATCAAATACCGTATCTGGATATAGCATTTCAGTATTAATCATTTTGAAAACCTCAGAGTAGTAATTTTTCGAGTGATTTTAATCTAGCGGTGTCTATTTTTTATACCCCTTTTAGAGAAAAAGACTGACCAGGCAGCTGCAAGCCCTGGTGGGTATTAAATTTTGATACTTTTCATGTGGCTCTGACTGATGAAAATATCCTCTAGCAATCAATATAGACACAATTTAATGAATTATACATCAGTGATGACCTTAGAATGCGTCCCGTCCCGCAGTGGTGTGTTACGCCGCAGACCGCAACGAGCTGAGGAGCCGTGTCATTCAGTGGCTGCAGACTGAAGTTGTCCCAGATGGCTGGTTTGTCAAGGGCTCAAACTTCTCAGACATCCTGCTCAAGTACTTCAAGGTGAGAGCACCCTCTGCACTTGCTGTCCTTATCCTTGGGGAAGGAAAAAAATAAACTCTTCTATGCTGCATGATTGTATATATGAATATAAATTCGGCATTATAGAGTTGTAATTAGTATTGAGGTTTTTTATTGGATTGAATAACTTTATTCATCCCGTTTTCGGGAAATTTCATTGTGGCAGTAGCAAGAGGGTGATTAGACAGAACAACAAAGCAAAAGCACAAAGTACAAAGCAGATCAAAGTAAATGGGATCATTGAGAATCACCAAATCATTAAGACAGAAAAGCAGCAAAAACACAACGACGCCATCTTGGTTCCGGTAGCTAAAACGGATACAGACTCAAAAAGACGTTGTGAAGTTGGACAAAAACTGGAACCACACACGATCGATATGATATTGTTTATGCGTACAATATTTGATTGTAAAAGTCTCGCTACTCAGTCATTTGTTTTTGCATGACCACGAGTAACTAGAAATTTAATGTCATGGGATAAATTTGATTTTTCATTAGTTAGAAATGTTTTTGCATTACCTTGTTAACACATTGGCTACCATCAATGGCGCTAGCTGTCCATTAAATTCAACTTCCGATAGCTCGAGGCTATCCCAGTCAACCACGGGCAGCAGGCAGGGGATCGGTTGTCAGCCAATTGCTGGGCACGATGAAACGTACAACCACTCACGCTCAAAATTATACTGCTACTGAGTGAGAATCGAACCCAGACTACCCACACTAAAGAACCACTGCACCATCAGGTACCTCTAGCTGTCCAATTCATTTGAAAAGAGATGTATGGCAGAAATGAGTGAATATTTATTCACTGCCATCCTGTCAATTCAAATGTTTGAGACGTCTACTCATTCAACTCATTTGACTCATTTCAAGAGCTATAATAAATTTTTAGAAGCCACATGATTATGGTACACGGTCGATTGGTCGCCGGTCTTTTGGTCGCCGATTTTTTGGTCGCCGGTCTTTTGGTCGCCCGGAAGGTTATTGATAATTACCATTTAAATCGTTGCTCAAATTCCCTAAATACAAACTGTGAATTACTATTTAGTCATAATTAATGCCCTATTAATTATTAGGCTAAAGAAAAGCTCCAAATTTCCCGGACTTTTATTTTTTTGTTGGAGAACTTGTTAAGACCCTTACTGACGTAGCTTCTTAAAGGGACAACGCATGTATATACAAACTTATACACTAACACCTCGGATCAGTGAAACTGCTCATGGCCATTGTTGGCTTTTATTGATGCGTAGACCGTGTTGTTTTACCTTGTTTTGTCGCTGGTCTTTTGGTCGTCGGTCTTTTGGTCGCCGGTCTTTTGGTCGTCGGTCTTTTGGTCGCCCGTTGTCACGGTCCGGGCGACCAAAAGACCGCAACCAAAAGACCGGTGACCAAAAGACTGGCGACCAATCGACCGCACACGATGATTATCATCATCAATGGCACTGAAATTGGTGGCCTCTACATATTTTTGAGTATCAATATTAAATACATGCAAAGAACATGCAAACTCTCCACAGGTAGGGGGCAAACCCCCGTGCGACTATTCTTCCACCAGGGCGTTTAACAAGTGCCTTATATTGTGAAAATAAAAACAGTTGTGTGCTGACTTGAAACCTCCAAATGGCATCTGCTTGTACTGTCGTAAACGTAGAAGCAAAAGTTCTATCGACATTGATATTGTTTTTGTGCATTATCTTTGCGGATAGTCATACGACAGTGGTGATTCCATGATGGACTCCTCTGAGCTGCTTAAGTTCATCCAACATAATGAGTCGGTGGCGACCGAGATGCAGTCCTATGCCGACCAGGATAACAACAAACTGCTTCGGTTGGTATATGTTAATGTTTAATGGCTAGTTTGTGAAAGATAAGGCCAAAGTTAGACCTTCCTTTTTGACCTGTCGCTATCTGACCTCGCTGCTATAAATGCATGTCCTCATTCTATGTGTCAAAGCTATTTTCAGTTAGGTTACTGGGCCTTATCTGGCCTAGTGTAAACTACACTAGGGGATAAGTAAATCCGACTCATCATAAGTATGTGTTCTCCAGGAGTCTGTGTGTTGATGCTCTGATTGAGTTGTCCGATGAGAATGCAGACTGGAAATTGAGCTTTGATGAGTTTCTCAACTGTCTGAAGCCTGGATTCAACCCAGCTGAGAAGAGTAAGTGCAAACTCAACATCCAACAGTCCAATTATTTTTATACCACTTGTGAACACTTAATCAATAATATGTGGTAAAAATTACGATTGTCATGAGATTAAATAAATTTAAAAAAATACTCAATAACATTTCTGATACTACGAAAATAAAATAAATCAAATTCCGTGTTTTTTCTCTCTATTAATGCCATTGGCAAAGTCATAATTCCAAAGGCCTCGTATCCAATCATCCTTCTACGAAAATAAAAGAAATCAAATTCTATGTTTTTTTTTTCTCTATCAATGCCATTGGCAAAGTCATAATTCCAAAGGCCTCGTATCCAATGGTACACGGTCGATTGGTCGCCGGTCTTTTGGTCGCCCGGAAGGTTATTGATAATTACCATTTAAATCGTTGCTCAAATTCCCTAAATACAAACTGCGAATTACTATTTAGTCATACTTAATGCCCCATTAATTATTAGGCTAAAGAAAAGCTCCACATTTCCCGGACTTTTATTGTTTTTTCTTTGGAGAACTTGTTAAGACCCTGACTGACGTAGCTTCTTAAAGGGACAACGCATGTACATACAAACTCTTATACACTTACATGTCGGCTCAGTGAAACTGCTCATGGCCATTGTTGGCTTTTATTGATCCGTAGACCGTGTTGTTTTACCTTGTTTTGTCGCCGGTCTTTTGGTCGCCCGTTGTCGCGGTCGGGGCGACCAAAAGACCGCGACCAAAAGATCGGCGACCAAAAGACGGCGACCAAAAGACGGCGACCAATCGACCGCACACGGTATCCAATCATCCTTCTGCTCTGAATTGAAATGAGTTTTTCCACTAGTTGATGTCCAATCAATTTGAAGTGGGATGGTAGGCTGCAAATAAACATTTGTTCATTCACTGCCTGCCTTTTTGACACTATTGGAATCAAATACTGTATCCAAACGCAAGATTCAGTATAAATGTTATGTTTTTATAAACCCTAGTTGAAATGCAGCCTGACCACATCTTGTCAGATAGCAAACAGTTCCTCCAATGTTGAATACTATGGAGATGAGAAAAATGCTAAGATGGATGTGACTTCATCTCTTTGCATACATGGTGATTCATATTTAATTGGAGATCAGTTTGAACTGCCATGATTCATCTCAAAGTAGAACGCCCACACTAGTGTAGATTGCTTCAAGAGAACTCGAAACCTATTCCATTTGAACTGGGATGGCTGGTATTGAATTGTTTCATTTGTCTCTCGCCATCAATGGCAACACAAAAATGCATCAAAAGTATTGATAGTGAACTGTATATGGATATGACATTTGTATCGATGTATTTGATATCGATACTCAGTTATTTGTTAGTTTTTGCACAACCACAGGTCACCAGAAAATGTTTTGTCACTGGGTAAACTCGATTTTGCACTATTCCTGATGGTATTATATTTGCATTCTCAACTCATTGACTTCCAATGATGGCGCTGGACATCCAATCGATTAACAACAGAAGGTATGGCAGTTTTCATTCGCTGCCTCCCTCCCTCAAATGGATTGGACGTCAACTATTGATAATATTATTCAAAGTGTTTATTTTAGCTTTTAAAGTCCACATGATTTGACTTCAACGTGACTGAGTTTATGTTTTTAATTTATGTTTTTACGTGAGTTTTTATTTTTAATCGTTTTTCATAAAACCATTGGGATAGACACACTGGATCTAGTTTTTAGTTCACTTACTACTTGCAGAGCAGACAATGCATTTGTGAGGCAGTCATGTGGTCTGGCGTGGCAATGTCTTGTTGTTGTCCCATGTTGAAAAGCGAAATGTGGAGTAAAGTTCACGGCACTGAGTCCTGAGGCTCCAGCAAGCTCAATTTCCTATCTGGCCATTGAGCAACTCCAAGATTTACAGATGTCATGATACAAAGGTTTTCAACGATCGCGATACTCCAAAAGAATACTCATTTTCAATGCTATAAATAAATAATTAACACAAATATATATTTTTTTATTAACCCTTTTGGGGCCATTACAATGATAGGTGTCCATTTATATGGCTCTTAAACACTATTTAGCTAAACTAATCCTAAACCAACCCTCCCACTTCAAATGAATTGGACATTGAGTGCCATAAATGGCAGCCAATGACTGAACAAGGTCAATGCAAAAATATCCTTCTTTATATCAAGAGTAATCCAAAATCACATTTACCTCATGACCATAATTTTCTGGTGACCTGTTTGCGCGAGAAAAAAAAAGAGTATCAATACTTTTGCAATCAAATATTGTATGTGGATCCTACATTTCAGATTATGATACTTTTGACTACCCTAGTAGAATTATTCAATACACAAAACTGTTTCCATAATGTGTGAAGTAGTGCACTATTATTTTAACTTATAATGTGATTCTCCCCACAGAATGTGCCCTGGAAGACGAGACTTATGAGGATGGTGCAGAGACCCAAGTGGAGTGTAACCGCTGTGTGTGCGCATGCGGCAACTGGGTTTGCACTGCGATGACCTGCACTGGTAAACTGCATCATTATGCAGTGTTTAATTCTGTAACATGTTACTGTAAAAAAAATATTCTTCCCAATAACTAGTAGTGTAAGGCACAGGTGTCAAAGTGGCGGTCCGGGGGCCAAATATGGCCCGCCGCATCATTTTGTGCGGCCCTGGAAAGTAAATCACGAGTGCCGACTTTCTGTTTTAGGATCAAATTAAAATGAAGAGTATAGATGTATATTAAATGTCCTGATTTTCCCCCTTTTAAATCAATAATTGTAATTTTTTAATCCATTTTTTCTGTGTTTTTAGTTCAAAAATCATTTTGTAAAATCTAAAAATATATTTAAAAAAGCTAAAATAAACATTGTTTTAGATCTATAAAAACTGAATATTCAGGGCTTTTAATCCAGTTCTTTTAATCCATTTATAAAAAAATAAATCTAAATATTATATCTAAAATAGTCCGGTCCACATGAAACCGAGTTGACGTTAATGCGGCCCGCGAACCAACCAGAGTCTGACACCATTGGTGTAAGGCATTACTGAAAATAATACCAAAATATTACATTATTACTTGACACTGTCAAGACGATTGCCGAATTCGATGGCTATGACCATGTTGTCATCAACCTCCGGGACATTCTGTTGCAAACCATATTGAAGATTTCTTGCCGATTTTTCAATGTACTTAGGCCAACCAATGGTTAAGGGGTAAATTGGTGTTGGTGTGTGTGTGTGTTTTTATGACCAATCAAGGGCACCATGAATTGAAGCATAGCATTTGCAACCAAATCAAAGCCCTCAACTTAACAAGCACCTAGTTGTTTTTGTTAGAGGCTGAGAAGCAAGACAAGAGAGAGGCGTGGCTGAATCTGAGCCGAAATAACCCAGTTTAAAATTTATTTATTAATATCAGCTGGTTTGAATAAAAAAGGCCTGATACGATATATGCCAAATTCCCAAATATTGTCTGCATGTATCGGTCGATCAATGGTTTTAATACATTATTTTTAAGTAACTTCAATACTGCCCTCTTATATCTGCGTTTAACTGACTTTGTGCACAGATAAGATAGCTGCAGCGGATGAGTCAATAGACGGCGGTGCGGAGATGACAGAAGAGGATTGGGATCTCCGCGTGGCCGAGCTTAACAAACACCAGGTTTGCTTCTTCTTTTTTTTCATCAGTAAACCAACAAACCCCAGGATCTGATTTTGTGTATTTTTCCTGACAAAGCAGATTTGAATGAAATTGCTTACATCTTCTCTTTAAATTTTGCCATGTAAGCTTTTATCTAACCCAATAACACCAGGAAAGCAGAATCAGCATATTTTTTTTACAGGGATATTGTCTCAAAAGGCAATCATGTGACAATAACAGAAATTGTTTTAGCGGCTGACATGAGATGGATTTTGACTCTTCTGTTCCTGCTCTTTGTTTATAACCAAGTAAAGTATTAAGTTCACATTGCTGGAATGCTAACAACACTTTTTTGGGGGGGGACAGGGACTTCGCTGTCAATGGCATTCAATCCGATTTCCAGTTTGATACACACCTCTGACATTAGAAACTTTCTCAAATGACCTTTGGTTACTGTATTACTTATGATACTCTGATACAGACTTGTGAAATAAGAATCTTGGTCAAGTGATCTTCGGGTAACACTATTAATGATTCTCATTTATGTCAAGATACTTATAACAGTAAAAATATCTCACAATAGTAGATTTTTCAAAAGTGGCAAATAGATTAAACAGATTTTTTCTAATGACTAGTTGTATTTACCGTATTTTCACGACTATATGACACATCGTATTTTTTAGCCGCAGTGTCAGTAACAAGTGCTATTTCTGTATTTTAAACACACAAAGGACGCACCGTTTTTTTAGATGCATATATATTATATATTATATATGAATATCTAACCGCAATAGCGCTGGCTACCGGAAGCAGCCCCAGACTCTTTTTCCTGTTTCCGGTGCGCAGTGACTGCTGGGATATATAGTTCTTGCACGCTACACCCACACGCTAAAAACACGTTTTTAAAAAGGCAACGGAAGCAAAACTGAATTCGGTTGTTCTTTATTTAGCCATTTTACAACTTACTCACGTCATCATCACCCACAAATCCATCAAAGTCCTCATTTTCTGTGTCCGAATTGAACAATTGTCCAAATTAGTCATCGAAAACGCTGAGTTTTATACGTTCGTCCAGGCGGCCACAATCCATTCGCAAATAGTAGCTAGCTGGTAGCTAGCGTAACTTTTCCAACGGTGCTTTCCATGCTTCGTCAAGCTGTATTGATGTCGATGTATACAGGCCACAATCCATTGGGTGTATTGACAAAAGAACTACTACATATCCCACCAGTCACTGCGCAGTACTTTGTCTACGGGAAAATAGTAGAGTCGGTGTACCCTATCGACTGACTCATTTTATTTTATCGTGATAACAATTTTAGTATTGGTCCATATATAAAGCGCACTGGATTATAAGGCGCCCTGTCTATTTTGGAGAAAATTTAAGACTTTTACGTGCGCCTTATGTCGTGAAAATACGGTATGTAAGTTTTGTTTTGAGACAGCAGGTGCAGTTAGTGTTCATTATGTTGAATTTTGTTTTGTTTATGTTGTTTTAACCACAGGAAACTGTGGAAAAAATGAAGGCTAGCACAAAGGAGGCCTAAAGGAGGATTCTTCTTAAGAGAGGATGCATACTACCACCATTCCTCCATACTTGACTTACAGCCAGGCTGTTGTTCTGACATGTTTTTTTTGCTATTTTAACTGTTGTTATTATTATACATTTTATACAGTGTTTATGTTGACGTTGTTTGCCTCCAGGGGCTATCTTACGATTCCCTTGCGTTCAGTACTGTTGTATTTGATTGTATTAACTACTATTGTACACTTTTTACTATGTATTTTTGCAGTTAAGGACAAAACAACAGAAGTCCATTGACGTCAATAGATAAGTTAAAGAATGGGGACGACTGAAACCAAAGATGCGCTAAAGATGTTTTGAATTATGTACACAAAATATCCAGGTAACATTACTCTGGGCTAGTGCTGGGTGATATGGCTTAACAATAAAATCTCAGATTTTTTTTACCCCAATTTGATTAACGATTTTTTTCGGCTCATTTTTTGAAAGAGACAATAAAAACAAAAGACATATTTTAAATCATTAGCTGCTGTTGATGATGCCAGACGTCCAATCTATTATGGCTGGGAGGAGCGAATTAACGGTCATTCCTTTCCATTCAAAATGGATTGGACATGATCGCCGTCAATGGCACTGAAACATGAGGATCAAATGTTAAGATTGTGGCCTACATGATCCAAAATTGGACATTCATGTATGTGAACTCAACATCATTATGGGCTTCTTCTATTTATGTTAGGCTTATCTTGTAAACAAAAGAAGCAAATGTATGGAATAATCTACTGAAGCACTAGAACTAGATTTCGATTTTTGGCAGTGAAACAAAACAAAAAAATATCCTCTTGAATTATTTTTTTAACAGCAAAAAAAAGCAAACAAAACTCAAATTATTAATAAAATCGATTTATCGCCCAGGCCTATTCCGTACCCAGGAACAATGCTTTACCTTTTCCAAATCACTCTTTAGAATAGGATGGTGTGTTTGAGGATGAGTGTTCTCTTTAGTACTAAAGTGTCTATTTCTTTAACCCCTTGATGCTTGAAATTACATTTAACTCATTCATTGCCAGCCAATGAGTTCACAAATATCCATCAAAACGCTTAGGGAAATACATAATACATACAAACAAACAAAATGCAATTCATAATGATAATGACAACAGCAGATCATTAACCCCAAAGAACCAACTAAAAATTGGGAAATTCTAAATAAATAAAAAATCATGAAAATATATTTCTAAAATAATGCATTAAAAAAACAAAATGTATCAAAGGTAAATCTTTTAAAATGTACAATGAGAAAAGAAAGAAAAAATATTTTTAAATATTAACAATTTATTTTCTTTTGTCAGATTCTTTTTTATCTGTTCTCATTTTTCCCCCTAATATGTTGCTGTATTTTTCACTTTTTTTGTGTATATCATTTTTGGGTGAATACTATTTTTATGCATTTATGTATATTCTTCCAATGCCTTAAAGATATTTGTTAAATTCAGGCATCAAGGGGTTAAATGCTATGTTGGAAGAACAAAAAAAACAGAGTGCCTTAGACTTGCAAACAGTATTTGCCTGCACAAAGTGTTTTTACCATGAAATAAGAGTGGTTTTGCTAAAAGTGATTCAAACAGTTTAATCACCACTAAAGGCGACTACGGAATGTGGGTTAGAAACAATAAATCTTTGTACACCACAATAGTTGTCCATAATTTTTGTGTCCTTATCAATAACAAAACCAAGAAAAATGATGAAAACTAGAATTGAAAACACCAAGTTAAAATTGAAACAAAATACCCTGAAAAACTGGTTTGCTGTTATTCCGTTTATTTTAATTTTTTTATTAATTAAAAATTCAACACTTGCTTTGAAAACTCATCTTATAATTGAATCGAGTACTTTCATTGTCATTATACAAGTATAATTACATTTAAAGCACAAATAGAAAAAAAAATTGCACAAATGGAACATCAAAGACAATTTTGGGGATACTTTAAGTGCCCATTTGATTTTGATCTCATAAAGATGGCGGGCAGTTATTACTTTTTACAATTTCATTGAGTGTATTAAAAAAAGTGTACAAGTAGGTTATGAATAGAAGTAGTACTACTCTCAGTTGGACGGTTACATAACCAGCCACGTGTCACTCCTACTTAAAGGCGAATTGTGAATCGTCGTGTGCGTACATATTCTTCAGTGTTTAATTGATACTGAACAGTTTTTAATTAAAAACATATAATATAAATAAAGAAATAATTATGACGAAGCATTTGGAACCAATCAAAAGCGGGTTGAGACGAACTCCAATTTCTCGACCAATCAAAAACGTTCTACGACAACCACAACTGTGGTATAAGCTCAATCGGCGTTATGGGTTGTGAAATGTGCTACCTTTTAACAGCGGAACGTTGAATAATCGTCGTTAGAAGGGTCGACGAGCACTTTGGGGCTTGAAAACCCAACGCGGTTGTTTCATCCGGGCGAAAACCTACACGGACTTGCCTCGTTCAGAAGCGTGTTCGGGGAGGATTCATCCCAAAATGGAGCTCAACGACAAAGCAGCAGTAAACGGCGAGGGTGTGCTCGACGTCTCCAACGCTAATTTAGACACTTTCACCGCGGACAGCGTTAGCAGCGAGAAAAAACGAAATACGCAACAACTGTATTTGAACAACAACCGACTGTGCGTGTTGCCCTCTTCCGTAAGCTCCTTCTCCAACCTCGAGTTGCTGGATATCAGCAATAACGGACTCTCAGTCATAGGCGAGCACATCACGCGTTTGGTTAAACTCAAGACGCTGGTAGCCAAGAACAACCGGCTGAACGAGTTTTCTCTACCCAAGGACTTCGGCTCTTTGCAGCTGGAAGTGTTGAACTTGAGTGGCAACTGCTTCAAAGAGATTCCACTGCAGTGCACTAAACTCCGGCGTCTACAGTCGCTGTCACTCGGTGGAAACAGGCTGAAAAGTATTCCAGTTGAGATTGAAAATTTAAGCAGGTAGGTCACCCCACTCGCGAAGTACGCGAAAACTGTCATAATAGTGTCGGGAATGATTTATAGCGACATGATTTTTCCGATTAGTTTGTGGGTTCAGGTGAGAATACTTCAGGTACTCTCGGGAATTTCGTTGCCAAAACGCGTTACAAATGCGGGTGGTATCTCCATGGTAACAATTCCTAAACTCAATGAACTTTGACCAGCCCATTCAGGTTTGTGTGAGGATAAATGGTCAAGGGGTCCAGCTGCACATTGTGTGTTAGTGTTGTCGTTTAGGTTGGGATGTTTAAGCAAATGGCAGGTGAATCCTTTTCAATATATGTCATGAAAATGGACTAAAAAATATTTGAAGAATTTGAATAGTTCAAGTCTCAACTCAATTAAACTGTCTGAACTTCCAATTTGCAATTACATTTAAAGATGAACAGATTAAAAAAAAGTGCCTCACCTGCATTTTTTTTATTGGATTGGATAACATTATTCATCCCGTATTCGGGAAATTTGATTGTGACAGTAGCAAGAAGGTGATTAGACAGAACCACAAAGCAAAAGCACAAAGTACAAAGCAAATCAAAGTAAATGGGATCATTAAGAATCACCAAATCAAATCATTAAGACAGAAAAGCAGCAAAAACACAAAACGAGCAAGAGTGGACGGAGCTACCGTTTCAGGCCTAATTTAGTGGTGTCGTTTTAGTGTTCACTGATGAACTGGTTTAATAAATTAACTGGAAAATGTTGTTTTAAATGTTTTAAAAATGGTTACCGTATTTTCTCGTATCCCCAAGCCGTATTTATAGCAAAAAAATGATTACTGAATCAAGGGTATGGCTTATACGTGCACAAGACTTGCTCTACTCATTTTCAACAATTGATGTTGGCATAGTAAGATTTACTATTTGTTGGTTATTTTCTGTTATGCAGTAAGAAAACAACCATTCCTGGATGAATTACTAACTTCCTAAAGATATTGAGCCTAATAATGTGCATTTGATTCATATACACTTGCATAAATTCCACGTGCAACAATTTTTCTCAAGACTTTCTCTTCAAAGTAACACATTTGTACTGCCTATTAAAACCATGAATATGGAGGTGAAAATTGTGAATCAGGGGGCGGCTTATACGTGAGTAATTGTAAGGTACCACACAAAAAATATTTTTCCAGAAGTTCACCACCATCTTGCTAACTCCCTAAATCAGGGGTGGGCAAACCGGTCCCCGAGGGCTGCTGTGCGTGCAGGTTTTTTTTCCCAACTGATCCAGCACAGTCTTTAACCAATGAGATTTCTGCAGAAAACAAGCAGCACCTGACCGCAATCCACTGATTGCACTTGTAGGACACCAGGCTGATGAAATGGAGTCCTCTTTTTGATTTGGAATGGACACCTGCACCCACTACAGCCCTTTGTGGAATACATACCTGTCAACCTCTGCCGATAACTGCCCTTATAAATGATTATGATTCCCCTTACAAACCCCCCAAAAACCTTACAAACACCGTACGACTGTACGGTGTTTCTAAGGTTTTTGGCCTAGTTTGGCCACCCTTGCCCTAAATGTTTCATCAGCAATACACTGAATGCTGAATAGTCTGCATGCCCTCTACTGGCAATTTCAGAAACCACAGGCAACAACATAAATTTAAAAAAAAATGGATGCAGAAGATGGATATTTATACACCCCAACAAGATACCTGTCAAAATGTATTCTGATCTGTCCAGGATTAACAGAGGAGTAACAACTGTAGTTGGTGTCCTCACCAAGAAGAGCAAAGCAAGTGAGATCTGGCGCCCTCCCTTCAGACAATTTCATAAAAAAAACACTGAACGAGTTTGATTCCAACATAAGCAAAATTTGTTGGGCACGTGTTAAGAAAGCTGGCTGAAGGAAGGAAGTCACAATGCGAAAAGTGCTAAAATTTGACATAACATGTTGCATAAGCAGTGATTTGTCAAGGCGGGAGGCTTTTGAGGCTTTCTGTTTTGCACATGTTTTGCCTTGCCTCTCATATTGGCACATCAAGATTGCATCAGAACTAGATGAAATTAACATGAAATATGCCAAATAGATGCACAGTTTGACCTTTGCAGTTTGTTAATGTAGTGGAAACAGGTATATGCTAAGCAATCGTTTACAGCATAGCCACATTGAAGCATGTTTATTTGCATAGTAAAGTTACATATTGACTTTATTTTTTAGCTGAACTGCACTAAAGTGGATTGGACTGTTTGGGAAAACATCTGAATCCAATTCCTTTTTATTTGGTGAAAGCCATTTATGTGAGTCACAAACCAAAGAATAACAAGTGATCGTTAACTCCCTGTCTGCCATTAACTAATCCAATCCGTTTGAACTGAGAGATGCAACCATACATACAAATTTCATTTATACACCAATGCCGGGTATGATTGTTTCGTCTCAACAAGTGAAATTTTTATTATGTCATATAGTTGTGTCATAAGGTTCAGTGAGTTTCCCAGTGGCAGTTGAAAAGAGCCGCCTTATCATGTTTACTACATCTGAATCATCGTTTCTGAAAGGGAATTAGTAGAGCACGTCCACCCAACCTAGAAGGGTACAGATTACTTGATCAAGAAAGGGCATTCATCAATTATTTTTTTTATTTTTTTATTTGGAAAACAAAGTTTTTGTTTTTTTCTGATGGGAAAATGAAGAATGTCTCTTTTTAGTATTGAACATCATAACCACTAGATAAATATTTGTTACTCTGTTAGTAGATGGTGAATTAGAACCAATAAAAATATTTTTCCATTGCAATATCCAGTTTTTGGGTGTTTTTTCAGAGGGTGGGAGCGAATGAATTTGTATTTAGTTAATTTCTATGGGAAACGTAGAGATACGAGTAAATCGACATACGAGCTCGGTCCCGGAACACATTAAGCTCTTATCTCAAGGTATTACTGTACTCTGCAAATCTTTCCGTGACAGTTAATTTTTTTTTTCTCTCTGTGTGTTAGACTGGAGGTGTTATACCTGGGCGGCAACTTGATCTCAGCCATCCCGGCCGAGGTGGCCAACCTGCCTTGGCTGACCTACCTGGCGCTGTCCGACAACTGCATTCAGAGCGTCCCGCCGCAGCTCACCCGGTAAAAGCGGACGACCACGAAAGCTGCTCTATCGGTTGGTCCCTGATGGCGTCCCTTGTTTTCCCCAATTACGCCTTTCAGGCTGCACTCGTTGCGCTCGCTGAGCCTCCACAACAACCAGTTGAGCTATTTGCCGCGGGAGATCCTGAGCCTGGTGCGCCTGCAGGAGCTCAGCCTGCGCGGGAACCCGTTGGTGGTGCGCTTTGTCAAGGAACTGATGTACGATCCGCCGTCCTTGCTGGAGCTTGCCGGTCGCACCGTCAAGAGTGGCAACGTGCCTTACTCGCGGCAGGACTTGCCCGACCACCTTTTCAAGTACTTGGACCTGGCCAGCAAGTGTCCCAACCCTAAATGTGCCGGTTAGTTGCCTTGCTTACAATGTGTCACGTACTATTAGTTTTGGGTCACTTCTTTGGTAACTCTTTGACTGCAGACGTCCAATCCATTTTACCTGGGAAAGTGTGAATGAATATTCGCTCTGAAAGATGAATATTTACCATACCTGTCAACGTCTACGTTTTTTCCCGTATTTTATCCGGTTTTTGATCATTTCAAATTCTGTACAACATATAACAACTTTGGTACGAGAATTTTCTTTTCAAGTAACTTTTTTGTAAAACCGATCTTGTTTTACCAGTGGCGGTCCGTGCATTTTCTCGTAGCGTCTTCAATGACTCAATCCAACCCTTAAAAACTACTTTATGGCTATAAAACCTCTACTGCAGCTACAGCTGCGACACATAAAAAATAATAAATAAATCAATGCACAAAAATGGGGTAAAATCCACTTCCTAGCAGCATTTAATGATTAAATACAAATACTGGAGCTTTTCAGACATTACAACCGGGCCAGGGGGGTGATTTCCCCGGGAAAAGACAGCGATGGACGGTAATGGCAAAACGGCAAAAATTGCACTAAAATGGGGTAAAATCCACTTCCTAGCAGCATTTAGTGATTAAATACAAATACTGGAGCTTAAATACAAACACTGGAGCTTTTCAGATATCAGAACCGGGCCCACAGTTGAAATATTATTTAGGAATATAGCCATATTTTACTCACCAAAAATCCTTTTTAGACTTTTACGTCAGCCCTATGTGAGTAAATATGTGCCGCATTGCAATTAATTTTTATTGCTTAATAAGGCCAATGCAATCATTACTATATAGTTATCACGGGTCTGTGGCATTTGAACAGGAGTGTGGAATGTTTCTGGCTGAAGCGAGCATCATATGACTAAACTGTTGTTTGTTCCTCACTTAGGCGTGTACTTTGACTCTTGCGTGCGCCACATCAAATTTGTGGACTTCTGCGGCAAGTATCGGCTGCCGCTCATGCACTACCTGTGTTCGCCCGAGTGCACAACGTCACCCTGCACCTCCAACCCGCAGAGCGACGCCGAGTCAGACGACGACAACAGTGTGCCCGCCGACCGCCTCCAGAGGGTGCTGCTAGGCTAAGACGTCATCACCCTACCCATCATACCCAGTACACACACTTTACCTAGTTGAGCTTTGAAGGAGACACTTAAAGACCCCACATTAGGGTTTTTCACCCAATTTAACCTAAATTTAGGGCATTGTTGATGGAGGGGAAAACTTTTAGGTGGAAAAAAACACAAAAATAATGGTCCCGCAATTTTGTGGTTTGGCTCTTTTTTAAAAGTGGCAAAAAACGTGCGATAAGATTCTTCTGTAAAGTTTCCACTCCACAAAGGGTGAGATTCTCCTTCCAACTTTAAGGTCCCACCTTCCCTCTCTTTGTTTATTACCACGCAGAAACATGTTGGACTTTGGCCACTGTCATTTCTGCTTATTGATTGAATCTTCTTCTATGGGAAACCAACTAAATGCTGTGTTCCCGCCTTCTCCAGCTTGTCTACTTAGCAAGGTACAGCGTTTCTTTATTGTCTTTGTAAGCGCACAGGCAGCCTGACCGAGACAGTTATAACGTCACATACTACATTGGGGAGAGACGGGACAGGCTGCATGCTGAATCGCTGTTACGGGGCTCCAGAAACGGTGTAAAATTAAGACTATAGGGAGGGGATATTCTTCCACTCCCTTTCAAAGGAAGAGCAATGACAGAGCAAGCATCGAATGAGTGCCGCTCTGGCCAGGGACAATATGACGAGCTATAGATAACACTAATTCGTGCAGCGGGCAATAGCGCATGCCCAAATATTTCCACATTTTTTCCCTTTAAACGTAATAAGGAATAGGCGGGACACAAGGGAGGTGACGTTCCTCGCGTTCAATTGATTTTCTTTGGAATTAGCATAACCAAGTGATTATCGCCTACCCTGTTATGGTCGAGCGACATGCAACAAATATTGCATGTGTACGAGCCGGCAACGTGATTTAAGAGGACAGAAAGTGGATTTATTTCTGTCACCTCTCATTACAACCAATCACCAATGAGTTTGTTTATCGACAAATAACCTGCAAGTACGCTGGCCAACTCATATTCATTTTGTCAAGATAGGAGCGCATCACTTAAGCGGTGTGCAAATTGTTAGTATTATCCATTGACCATCCTAGTAGTCAAGATTGGGTGTATTCAGCGTTGTTGTTGTTTTTTTTAGCCCATAGCAATGTTAAAACCAGTATCACCATTATTTCCCACAAAACCCTCTGAAAAGAAATCAGTTCCCTTCAGGTCAGAGCCAAGCGATGACTAACAAACAAAGTGCGATGCGATTTTTGTCATTTTCGCCTGCTGTATATTCGCATTGCGCCCTGTGTTTTGGATTTCAGCTCCGCGGCGAGGACTTTGCCAACTAGTTGTTTGTTGTTGGAGCTGTACTTACCATTCTGCAACAGACGGATGAAAATCTAATTCAAACATTTAGTTTTTATATATATATTTTTTAAAAAGCAGTTTCCGTGGGTCCAAGGTACTATGGTGCTAAGTTGCAGTGCCAATGCTAAGCTATCACGTGATTGGCTTGCCTGGTAAGCCAGTCTTTTACCTCAAGATTTGAACTTCCTGATATATTAATCATTCACACAGGAAGTGACGTTTTCCAAAATGCTGTCAGCGCAGCAAAAAAGGTGCAAACATTTTCAATCAAGGTTTTTGGAACAGAGTCTGTTGTGAATTGTGACTTAAAATGATGAAAAAACATTTTAACTTGTGGAAAATGCCTTTAGAAAGGTTGATTTAGTTTAAATCAATAAGTGGAACTCCTCAATGGTCAAGACCAAATTTTCTTTAGGCTAATATTGGAAATTATGTGCTGAATGCAAATAAGTGTTTAGCACATCATCCTTACAGTTCTGGGTTCGAGGGTTTGATCCCAGGTGGGTCCTCACGGTGTGGAGTTTGCATGTTGTTCCTGGGCTTGTGTGGGTTTTTTCCTGGGTGCACCGGTTTCCTCCCACATCCCAAAACATGCACAGTAGACTGAATGAACACTAAAATTCGCCTTAGGTATGAGTGTGAGCGTGAATGGTTGTCCATCTCCTTGTGCCTTGCGATTGGCTAGCCACTGATTCAGGGTGTCACCCACCTGGTGCCCATAGTTAGCTGGGATAGGCTCCAGCACCCCCCCCTGATCCTTGTAAGGTTAAGCGGTTCAGAAAATGAATGAATGAATTAAGGAATGCAAATATTACATTAGGTGTGCTCAATCAGGTCAATTTATTTCAACTATAGTTTTATGTATATGTACATGTATTACATTTTTGCTTTTGTGTTAAATTAGTGCCACAATTACATGCATGTCATGTGAAATTTTAAGGGTGTAACAAAACATGGATTGGGTACGTGATGATCCAATCAAATGGATCGAAATGCGAAACAGTGTTTAACATCACAACACTTTTTGTATAAAATGTGTGACACATTGTTTCAAATGCCAATCAGGTATGGCATGTTGATGTAAAACAAACAATAAGACCAATGAATGCAGCAAACATTTGGAAATGAAATGTAAACAATAGGAAATGTGAAAATTAATAATTAAAATGATTTTTCCCCCAAAAATAAATTCTGTGTGCTCATCTGCACACTGGGTGCTGAAACACACATTTTCTTGGCATTTTCCCTTACGCACATGAAATTGTGGCACAATTCTAACAACATACTAATAAAACTGGATGATGACAATTAGCATTCATAATCTCACTAGATATTCTCTTAATTTAGAATAAAAAATGTGACCTGAATGTGAAAGATATCATTTTGAAATTCAGGGATACAAAATTGTAACTGACACCTTTTTAATAACTGCTTTAATTAAGTGTCCACAAAATATTTCCTTATTTGATTAACCAGGAAGGTAGTGGACAGTTAAACAGAAATAATATTGTAAATTTACTTTCATTTGTATACCATTATAATAAAATTTGTTTAAAATGTTTCTGCTTGTTTATTGAAGTTGCAAGAATTATTCTCATTTGGATTTTGATCACGTTTTATCCTACTATTTTAAAAGGGTTGGTTAGATAGTTTTATGGTACATTCTTGTCATTCTTACACATGAATTAATTTGAGGGAACACCATCCCTTTCAATGGCACCCATGAAATTAATTAGCTGACTTCTGCTCTTTTAATGAAATATTCAAACTGCTGTAATCATAGCCTTTCCTTTTTTGGCCCCCAAAAATTAGCTCTCGTTTTTATTTGCCAGCCCTTTCAGTTCAAATGTCTTGGACATCGAATGGTGAGAAACCCATTCCAATTTACAGGAGAAGGCTGGAAAGAGCTATATGATTACATATCTATTGGCGTCAATGGCAGCTAAAGAGTAAATGAGCTGACTTCTGCTCTTTGGGTGAGTGAATAAAATATTCAGGCTGTTAGTAACGTGAGCCAGCAGATCCTGGCTGATGTCTTTTAAACCCGATCTGAAAGGAAACCTGATACTGTGCGATACTCGCTGCTTGTAACCGAGATGCTTTTGTTCTTTATGACTTGCATACTTCTGCGCTGAATTGAAATACGTTTGTCATTAGTATATGTCCAATCTGAATAAGATGAAGGGTTGGTAACAAATTTACATTCATTTTTAGGCCAAAAATGGAAAGGTCAAAGATCACTGCTGACCTTGAGCAATGTGACTTTTAGTAGCTACAAATGGACTCAGACCTTTATTTAATTTTTCACTAAATTAGCCTATTATCACTTGAAAAAATATAGCCATAATTCAGTGGTGGGCCTTCAAGGCCTTCTCTGCTGGCCTAAGAAATATCTGAATCATATATTATATTTTGTCCATCAATACTTATTAAATAATTCCAAATTGTCTGTTAGCTTCCTTTCATTGCTTTCCCCCCTGGTTGCACTGCTTCCAGATGTGTTTTCATATTGAAGCATTTAACCAATCACATTTCAGCCATTATTTGTTGCCAGGGTCAGAAATCTGCCGCAAGGCCTTCACAATCAGTTCTGCGGGCTCTGCTGCATTAAACAAGCGTCGATAAGACTGTTGCTTTAACCAATCAGATTTCGAGTTGGCAACACCATAATGCATTGTCGCAGGCGTAAGGATACATCATTGCCTTGTCGCAGGCGTAAGGATACGTCATCGCTTTCACCAACTATGATTGGCTAGTGATTAGCCAGAGCTACCAAACTATATCTGGAGCGAGCTGCACAAGCAAATATATTGTTGTGTTGATTTAAAGCCATTTTCAAGACGGACTATGCCAGAAATACGACAGGACAGGCTCGACTTTGAGCATTAGCTTCGATGGCAATAGAAAAGAAGGAAGAAAGAAAGGAGGATGGATATTGTGTACAGTTAAAAGGGATTTTTGGTGAGTAAAATATGGCTATATTCCTAAATAATATTTCAATTGTGGGCCCGGTTCTGATATCTGAAAAGCTCCAGTGTTTGTATTTAAGCTCCAGTGTTTGTATTTAATCACTAAGTGCTGCTAGGAAGTTGATTTTACCCCATTTTAGTGCAATTTTTGCCGTTTCGCCATTGACGTCCATCGCTGTCTTTTCCCGGGAAAATCACCCCCTGGCCCGGTTGTAATGTCTGAAAAGCTCCAGTATTTGTATTTAATCAATAAGTGCTGCTAGGAAGTGGATTTTACCCCATTTTAGTGCAATTTTTGCCGTTTCGCGTATGGACGTATATGGACGTATCGACGTTCATCGCTGTCGT
The DNA here is from genome assembly GCF_051989625.1 of Stigmatopora argus. Lineage (NCBI taxonomy): Eukaryota > Metazoa > Chordata > Actinopteri > Syngnathiformes > Syngnathidae > Stigmatopora > Stigmatopora argus. The sequence goes on from NC_135399.1 coordinate 5,987,564, forward strand.
TTTCCCGGAGAAATGATACTCCGTGCTCGGTTCTGATGTCCAAAAAGCTCCAGTATTTGTATTTAATCAATAAATGCTGTTTTCGGCTGGATTTTACCCCATTTTCGGGCAATGTTTGCCGGTACGCCATTGACGTTCATCGCTGTCTTTTCCCGGGAAAATCACCCCCTGGCCCGTAATGTCTGAAAAGCCCCAGTATTTGTATTTAATCATTAAATGCTGCTAGGAAGTGGATTTTACCCGTTGAAGGTGCTACGAGAAAATGCACGGAAGGGTTGGTAACAAATTGACATTCATTTTTAGGCCAAAAATGGAAAGGTCAAAGATCACTGCTGACCTTGAGCAATGTCACTTTTAGTAGCTACAAATTAACCCAGCAATTGACTCAGACCTTTATTTAATTTATCACTAAATGAGCCGATTACCATTTTTGGCTTAAATGGAAAACAGGGGCCCTCGAGGACCGGAGTTGGTCACCCCTGGTTTAGGGCATAGATGTCAAACTCATTCCAGACAGGGCCAAGTGGGTGCAGATTTTCATTCCAACCCTCCAAGATGACACCTTTTCACCAATCTGTACAACTGTAATCAGTTGATTGCAGTCAGTTGCTGCTCCTTCCAGCAGGCCTCCTAATTTTAGTAGGGAGGGAAACCTCCACCCACTTGGCCCTTCTAGGGATCGGTTTGACACTTGTTGTTTAGGGGGTATTATTAAAGAGCGTGGATTCAATGGTGCTAATTCAATGTAAAATATGCTTCTACTTTCAAAACAACCAAGTTACAAAACCACTATTGTTCCTTTATAACTCACTGGCCTATTTATTTACATTGCAGACTCTTACATGTGCCACAACGTCCTGTCTGTACCACATGTCCAATCATACTTTTTACCCTATTGGCTGGAAATGTGTGAGTGTTAAACACACACACACACACACACCCTTCCTGTGACATACACACGCACACCTCCCGCCTCACTCACTCAGTTTCTCCTGACAGGAGGCGCACCAAATGCCGGGATTCTAATCAAGTGGGAGGCTAGAACACGAGAAGGACATGCTCCTGGTTTCTGCTTTTTCCGGGCTCAGGACTACTCGTCAGAATTGTACCAAGGTAATGTGAAAATGTAAATTAAACTCATTAGCTACTAATGACGTAGATCGATGAACCAGAGTTGTTTAAAAAGTTTTGATCTTGATCTGGATCTTTTATGGGTACCAGTCACTTCCTTGTTAACTCGTTGGCTGCTATTGACGATACGGGATGTCCAATCCATTTGGATTGGGAGGGCTGAATGAGCATTTGGTCCTTTGCCCCTCCCACTCCAAGTGGATTGGACGTCCAGTGGTGTCAGTGGACTGAAACATGGGCAGTCTCAAGCTAGTCCTTCCAATTTAAATGAATTGAATGTTTTATCATGGTCAACAGGAGACAATTGTTTAATTAAAGCTGGTGTTTTGTACAATTTGAGGTATTTCCAGTTTGAGGATTTTTTTTTAAATATTGAGCACCAATAGAATTTTTTTGCAGTTGAAAATGATGAAAAATTTACATATTTTGCAGCAATTGAACGTGGCTTTGGAAAGGTATGTATAATGAAGATTTAGTAATATTTTGGCCAAACGTTATGTTTTAACCAAACACTAGCGGATAACGTTTGTGAATATTTTTAATGAGTAAATTAACTAAATTGGTCAAAAACTGTACAACCTTATACAAATTATTAAAAATCGGCCTCAACCCCAAAACCAATCAAACTTCAAAATATGGTTATGGCCAACCCATATGAATATTTAACTCATCTGTCCACCATTGGCGGCGTTAGACGTCCAATCCCTTAAGACTATTCATTTGCACGTCCCAGTGAAATGGCACTGGACGTCAATGACATTAAACTGTGGATGCCACGACCAATCAACCAACCCATTAGCAAATAAATCATATTCTATTTTGATTGTCACTACACCCTTTAAAAACATTGTTAATCTTCAAATGTTCCCATTCATTTTATAGAGCCTCTAAATCAAGGGTGTCAGACTCGAGTTGGTTCGCGGGCCGCTTTAACGTCAACTCGATTTCACGTGGGCCGGACAGTTTTAGATATAATATTTAGATTTTTTTTAATAAATGGATTAAAAGATCTGGATTAAAAGCCCTGAATATTCAGTTTTTATAGATCTTAAACAATGTTTATTTTAGCTTTTTTTTTTTATATATTTTTAGATTTTACAAAATGATTTTTGAACTAAAAACACAGAAAAAAAATATTAAAAAAATACAATTATTGATTTAAAAGGGGGAAAATCAGGAAATGTAATATTCATCTATACTCTTCATTTTAATTTGATCCTAAAACAGAAAGTCGGCACTCATGATTTACTTTCCCAGGCCACACAAAATGATGCGGCGGGCCAGATTTGGCCCCCGGGCCGCCACTTTGACACATGTGCTCTAAATATTTTCTCATTTTTGTTGTTGTTCTACCCCTTTCAAAAGGGTTACGGATGGTAGACATGAAATATAAAGATATACTACATGCATTTACTCATTCATTCATTCATTTTCCATACCCTTATCCTCACAAGGGTTGTGGGGGGTGCTAGAGCCTATCGCAGCTCACTATGGGCACCAAGCAGTGTTCAACCAGCCTACTCAGGGGGCCAATCCCAGGGAGAACCCACCTCTCATCAAACCCTCAACTCCTGAACTGTGAGGCTGACGCGCTAACCACGTGTCCACCGGTCCACATATACATTCATTTATTTCTTTTAATTTCATCTTTTCTTTTCAATAAAACAAAAAAATGTGTGTTAGGGGGGGTGTAATTCATTCATTACAAGAAAAGTAATATTAGCGTCACAGATTATGAAACAACTCGGGTATAATATAATATAAATTTTGGTCATTTTATAAGAACATATTAAACATAGCGGCTTGGCGGATGAGTGGTTAGCGCATCAGCCTCACAGTTCTGGGGTCCTGGGTTCGAATCCAGGTTGGTCCACCTGTGTGGAGTTTGCATGTTTTCCCCAGGAACTGTGTGGCTTTTCTCTGGGTACTCTGATTTCCTCCCACATTCGCCCAAAAACATGCATGGTAGGCTGATTGGACACTCTAAATTAGCCCCCAGGTATGAGTGTGTGTTTGTGAATTGTTGTGTGTCTCCTTGTGCCCTGCGATCGGCTGGCCACCGCCTCCGGCCCGAAATCAGTTGGGATAGGCTACAGCACCCCTTGCACTTATTGATAAGTGGTTCAGAAAATGAATGAATGTTAAACGTAATGAACTCATTGGCAGCCATTGCTAGATGACCAACCATTTTTTTGATATGAATTGTAATGCGTTTATCACGGTGGACATCCAAACTATTGGAAACGGGAGGGTGAACGTTCATTCATTCGATATCAGGGATGGATTGGACGTCCATCGCCGTCAGTGGCAGAAAAGGAACCCGCGGACCTTGGGGCAGATCGTGGTCAACGCCCCGCTCTGTTAGGTACTCAAACGTTTGGTCGCCGGACTTTTGGTCGCCGGACGTTTGGTCGCCCGGAAGGTTATTGATAATTACCATTTAAAATTGTTGCTCAAATTGCCTAAATACAAACTGCGAATTATGATTTTGTCATACTTAATGCCCTATTAATTATTAGGCTAAAGAAAAGCTCCAAATTTCCCGTACTTTTATTGTGTTTTGTTGCAGAACTTGTTAAGACCCTCACTGACGTCCCTTCCTAAGGGTCCGGCGACCAAACGTCCGGTAACGGGTCTGTTAAGGCGCCACTGGTTCAAAATGCACCAACACGTGGCCAGAGATTATCCCCAATAAATTGCATTCTAACTCAGCTTAAAGAATCAACTCCGAAAGGGAGGCAGGTGGAATGCCTCGGCGGATGGATTTACACCAGCCCCCTTAATCTAAATCTTGAAAGTGGCCCATTGCAAGACAAAACGGGCTTCCATTAAAAAGTCAGACCGGATCAGTGGAAAGCCAGGCTCATATACGTACATGACTTTCAACTCAAAGTCCTCACCAGCTTTTTTTTTTAAATAAATGTGGAGGAAATGCCTCCTTCTAGATGGGCCTTTCCTGTAGGAAGAGGCTGGACTAAAGTGGGAAAAGTGACGGAAATGAGCAGAACAGGAAATGCGGACCTTTCCCAACTATGTAACGGCATTGTTCTCACTACTGTTCTCTCGCTTTTCATTTTTGTACAAGTAGGTCATGGTGGGTTTTGCAACAATTTGTTATTAGGAAAAAAACGCAAGGCTCCCAAAACCCTTTAAAATAAATTCTGTCCATTAATCACCAATCCATATTTTTATTCAATTAAACAAAATTATTTTCATATCATTTAAATGTTATTTTTCATTATTTTGTTCATTTTCCACGCAGTCATTGTTTCATAAATCCTTTAAATTTATATTTTTAATCAGATTTTCCATTTGTTTCTTTTTTATCGTTATTGTTATTCTTTGTTTTTGTACTTTTATTTTTAAAAATGTTTCATCCAGCCTTAATTTTAGTTAAATTATTTTTTTATTTTGTTTTCCATTTCTTTGTATTTATTTTGCTTTATCTTATGTCACATTCTTAATGTTTTTACATGATTTTTTTGTATTAAACATTTCTAAAATTTAATTTAAAAAACATATTTTTTAAACTCAATTTAAACAAATGTTTTATAATTAGTGTGAGATTTTGCTTTGTTTTTTTTGCATGCATTTTGTATCTTTTATTGATTTTTTTAATAACATGCAATAAAGTATTTCAGTCATTTATTATTCTTTCATTTAATAATACTGTTTTATTTGCCATTATTTTCCACCCATCTACTATTTTTTTTTCATTCACTCATCTTCTGTCTTCTCTCAAGTGTTGCGGGGGTGCTGGAGCCCAGCTAATAACGTACAGGGTGCCTCTTGAACTGACTGCCAGCCAATCGCAGTTATATGTATGTGTGTTTTATTATTATATTTGTTATTTAAGATTAATCATAGATTAACGTTTTAAAGTTTTATTTACAACAGTTCCAACCCAGGAGTATGAACTCTTGCGTCCAATCCATTTGGACTGGCCCGATCGGATTGGACATACATTGCCGTCAATGTTACTGCAATGTTTCGTCCTTTTCTGCCTGTTCTGTTCTTTTAATAACTACCACAGCACATACAGGAGTGTGAGAATTGTCATGACGTCCCGCCTCGTCATCGGCTTGGACGAGACTTCCCCAACTCAGACGGCGGGTAAACGTGTTCAGCTAAAATGTGATGTTGAGCCACATGCGGTTGAGTCATAGTCAACCTTACTTGATTTACAACCAGTGTTTCAGTCACGCTAGCTAGCTACGTATACATGTCGGCGCAAGATGCAAGTGCCTGCGGGCCCTATGACAAACTTACTGTTTGTCATTCTTGTACTTTGCTTGGGAAAATTGAGAATTCAAGCTTAAAGGCATTGATTTATATGATACAGGCCTTTATTATATCATTGTGTTGATAGTCCACAATATACTTGTTGTTTTTTCATTTTCTGGACCATTTTATCCTCACTAGCAATGTTCCCTCTAAGCTGCGCGCGTGCGCAATTGCGCACTACTCTCATCTTCTCTGCGCACAGCAAATCATATGGAGCGCACAAAATAAAATCTCAATTTTATTTTATTTATTTATTTATTTTTAGCTGAGGCCGACGCGTGAACCACTCATCCATTGGGCCGCCCATTTATAGATATTAATCATTACATTTTATTATTACTAAATCATTTATGTGTAGTAGACATACACCTGCTTATGGCAGGTGTGATACTGGTGTGTGCCCATAGCGAGCAATGAGGATGTTGCTTACACCGGTACTCAGTGTGCTCAGGGAGGTTGTCTTTCTGCCCAGACAAACAAAATAATAGAGGGAACATTGCTCACTAGGGTCGCGGGGGGTGTTGGAGCCTACCCACACTGACTTCGGGCCAGAGGCGGGGGACACCCTGAATTGGTGGCCAGCCAATCCCAGGGCACAAGGAGGCAAACAACCACGCTCCCATTCATACCTAGGGGCAATTTAGAGTGTCCAATCATCCTACCATGCATGTCTTTGGAATGTGGGAGGAAACCGGAGTACCCGGAGAAAACCCACGCAGGCGTGGGACGAACATGCAAACTCCACACAGGTGGAGTGACCTGGATTTGAATCCAGGACCTCCCGACTGTGAGGTTGACGCGCTAACCACTCGCTCCACCGGGCCGCCCATATTTGGTATTGTTACTTATTAATATTTTTATTATATAATATATAGATATACTGAAATAATCGGCTTATGCATTTTTTCCATTTTTATTTCAACATTGAATGTTTTCATTTCCATTTTTTATTTGAATAAAAACTCCAACAAACAATTGAAATATTTGTTGAAATTAATGCATAAAAGTTCTAATGGAAATAAATATACACTGATCAGAGTGGAAAGGTGAAATAAATATACAAAAAAGTACATAAAAATGAAACAGACATAACATATATAATTATGAAATATTTTATACACATCTTGAGCAGACTTTGGAGGCTCTATGTTCTGCTATATATATTTCAACATTTAATTCGTTATTAGCATTAGTTTGATATATATTCATTTCAGTTTTTGTTTATATGAATGGAAATTGTATGTACTTGACCATTTTTTTTGGTTTCATCTAAATCAGGGGTGCCGAACAAGAGTCAAAATTTTAAACTGTGAGAGTCAAAGAGCCACCATTTCATCAGAAGCAGCATAAAAAATCTATACTTTAAACTATAATTTATTATTTGTTTTTAATGGGCCCCGGTGACTTTGAGTGTATTTAAGAGAGAATAAAAATAAGAGAAACTTGAAATGAGGCCAAGAGCCACAGTATATACAAAATATGATTAGAAGCAAAGAGCTGCATTAATTTTGGCCAGTAGCCGCATGCGGCTCGAGAGCCGCGTGTTCGCCACCCCTGATCTAAATCATTTGGATTGTATGTCTACTGCAGCCAGTAAGTTAACAAAGAAGTGACCCAAAAATGTCCCACAAATATGGGAGGGGAAACCACCCTTGTGCAATTTTTCCAAAAGTTGCATCTTCCTGTTACTTATTTATAAAATCCCATCTGTAAATCCACGTGGGTGTCGGCGTCCCACTGTGGCGGCTCCGAGTACTGCAGTCGTTCACCCAGTAAAACAACATTTATTTGGTTCTTGGACAGGATGTCCAGCTGAAGGTGGACTGACATGGAGGCAGCATGGAACTGCAGCTCTCGCTGCGATTCCCCACTATGCCTGGGCATCTTGGGGGTCCAAAGGGAAGACAGCATGGATGTGCTTCAGAGACTCTGCAGTCTTACAAGGGTAAAAAGTTGTTTTTTTAATTGAAATTTTCAGATTTATGAAGTAATGTAGACCATTAACGCAAGGAAATGCCCGACAATTTTGAACAGGGAGTGCCTCCGAATGCAATGACAAACTGACTACTATGACACATTTGTTGGGCAAAATTGTCTTTTTTTTAAATGACACATTCATTTTAAAATATAAGGTGGTGGTCATTATTTTTTTGACAAAAGAAATTGTTAGTCCAAAAATAATAGGAAAAGACCTAAAATGTATATGATATGTATATATGTGTATGTATGTATATCAGTGGCGGTCCGTGCATTTTCTCGTAGCGCCTTCAACGGGTAAAATCCACTTCCTAGCAGCATTTAATGATTAAATACAAATACTGGAGCTTTTCAGACATTACAACCGGGTCGGGGGGTGATTTTCCCAGGAAAAGACAGCAATGGACGTCAATGGCAAAACGGCAAAAATTGCACTAAAATGGGGTAAAATCCACTTCCTAGTAGCATTTAGTGATTAAATACAAACACTGGAGCTTAAATACAAACACTGGAGCTTTTCAGATATCAGAACCGGGCCCACAATTGAAATATTATTTAGGAATATAGCCATATTTTACTCACCATTATCCTTTTTAACTGTACACAGTATCCATCCTCCTTTCTTTCTTCCTTCTTTTCTATCGCCATCGAAGCTAATGCTGAAAGTCGAGTCTGTCCTGTCGTATTTCTGGCATACTCCGTCTTGAAAATGGCTTTAAATCAACACAACAATATATTTGCTTGTGCAGCTCGCTACAGATACTGTTTGGTAGCTCTGGCTAATCACTAGCCAATCATAGTTGGTGAAAGCGATGACGTATCCCTACGCCTGCGACAAGGCAATGACGTATCCCTACGCCTGCGACAATGCATTGTGGTGTTGCCAACTCGAAATCTGATTGGTTAAAGCAACAGTCTTATCGACGCTTGTTTAATGCAGCAGAGCCTGCAGAACTGATTGTGAAGGCCTTGCGGCAGATTTCTGACCCTGGCAACAAATAACGGCTGAAATGTGATTGGTTAAATGCTTCAATTTGAAAACACACATCTGGAAGCTGTGCAACCAGGGGGAAAAGCAATGAAAGGAAGCTGACAGACAATTTGGTATTATTTAATAAGCATTGATGGACAAAATATAATATATGATTCAGATATTTCTTAGGCCAGCAGAGAAGGCCTTGAAGGCCCTGACGGTACACCACTGATATATATACATATGTTTATATGTATATGTAAAAGTCATAATAGACGTTCAATTGATTTAAACTGGTTGGACTGGCTGTGAGAGCCAGTGAAGGGCTCCCCGGTCCAAATTGATAGGATGTCTTTTGCGATCGATTGCAGCCAACGATTAATGCCCAACTGTCATACTGTATGTTGTTGAAAAGATGGTGGCGACGCCCTCAAGACGCCGGCTTTCGTCGGTGATGAGCACGGTGGTGTGGACGCTGCTGTCCTGTGGCATTTTGCTTGCCTTTTGCTTCCTGCTCTTCACATTGCGTTGCAAAAACAACAGGTAGCTACACTAACAAGTTTATGACCAATAGGCAGAGGATATAAAGTAAAAATGAAAACATACTACATGTTCGTTAATGCCTTCCAATATGAATATTGTTGTCTGCCAAAATAAGATAATAAAAAAACAAGAAAAATAAACGAATGTTCACATAAGTAGGAAGCAAATACAATACTAATGATTTGAAAATTAATTAACGAATACATTGGTATCTACAGGCGAATGTTGAAATTAAATGAAAACTGAAATAAGTACATCAATTTTATAATCAATGAAAATACAAATCATTTAATAAAACATTAAATGTATAATACTGAAATATATCTTGAGAAAAATCATTACAGAATTCGTTCCATTTAGTTGAATGTTGAAATATGTGTGTATAGATAGGCTGCATGGCGGCTGAGTAGTTAAGCCTCACAGTGGGGGACCGGGGTTCAAATCCAGGTCGCTCCACCAGTGTGGAGTTTGCATGTTCTCCCCACGCCTGCGTGGGTTTCCTCCGGGTACTACGGTTTCCTCCTACATTCCAAAGACATTCATGGTAGGATGATTGGACACTCTAAATCAGGGGTGTCAGACTCGGGTTGGTTCGCGGGCTGCATTAACGTCAACTCGATTTCATGTGGGCCGGACCATTTTAGATATAATATTTAGATTTTTTTTAAATAAATGGATTAAAAGAACTGGATTAAAATCCCTGAATTTTCAGTTTTTTTATAGATCTAAAACAGTGTTTATTTTAGTTTTTTTAAATATATTTTTAGATTTTACAAAATGATATTTGAACTAAAAAACACAGGAAAAATGATTAAAAAATTACAATTATTGATTTAAAAGGGGGAAAATCAGGAAATTTAATATACATCTATACTCTTCATTTTAATCTGATCCTAAAACAGAAAGTCGGCACTCATGATTTACTTTCCCGGGCCACACAAAATGATGTGGCAGGCCAGATTTGGCCCCCGGGCCGCCACTTTGACACATGTGCTCTAAATTGTCCATTTAGGGTGTCCCTGAAAGCATTCAACATGTTTATTAAAATTGAAATAAAATATTGAAAAGGATATATTTAAATAAATGATTACTGAAATAATACCTTTAGTTTTTGATCATGCATGATGATGATTTCATTAATGCTTGAATGATGCATTTATTGACTTGATTTTGGCACTGCCATTCCTCCTTATCAAACAGCCTTTTTGTTTTGACCCCAGAATAGTGAAGATGTCCAGTCCTAACCTGAACATCCTGAGTCTCTTAGGAAGCGTCCTAACGTACATCAGCGGCTTCCTGTTTGCCGTTGATGCGCCACCCCACCCTCCCACCGAAGTATCCACAGCCGTACTGCACGTGAGTATTGCTCTCCCATTGATGAAAATCTACTCCAGATCCTCATACTAGTCCACTTCCTTCTTCCAGGCCCGGGTTTGGACCCTCTGTCTGGGCAGCACCATGGTCTTCGGACCCATTTTAGGAAAAACCTGGCGACTCTATAGGGTCTTCACACAGAGAGTTCCTGACAAGAGAGTGGTATGAGCTATGGTGTTTTGCAAAGCTCCCCTTGCATATATAAAATTCCCCAGAAAATGCCCCAATTTTAAGTTAAAGGATTGCTCTTTTACTATTGTATTTTTTATTTATTACAGGGAAAAAGAAACAGGAACTTTTTAACAATACAATATAACCAAGAGTGGTAGAAGGAACATGTATTATAGGAAATGAAACCTTTTAAAAATGCCATTCAAGAAACGGTGATGTTATTTTTATTTGTTTCAAATGATGTCCTTCAAACGGCATCTTCCTGTATGAAAGCATTCTTAAAAACATCTAAGCTGGTATACTGAGAATTTCATCCGGAATTCCCTATTGGTTACTAAGACTGTTTATTGGAGCAATGTCGCAGTCTTACAGTGCTTTCAATTGCTCATGTCCGCCAATGCGCATATTTAAAATTCACATTTATTGGGTCGTCACACTGTGTAAATATGTCATTAATTTGATCATTAATTGAAAAATGTCACATGAATTGTATGTTTCTGAAGCCCTTTTGTATCTTTTCGATGATTTACAACTATTGAAATCAGATCTTGACAACTTGACAAAGTTCATTCAATTGAACCTTCAGCACCGTCAATGCTAACTAACGAGTTAACAAGGAAGTGATGCAAAAATGCCACAAAATTACCGTATTTTCTCGCATATACGCTGTATTTGTTGCTCCCAAAAAATGATGACTGAATCAAGGGTACGGCTTATATGCGCACAAATTAGACTTGACGTGCATGAAACTGTAAGGTGACAAAGATGAAACGCCATAACGCAAGACAATGCGGCCATTTATCTCAAAATAGAGAAAAGATAAACTGATAAAACGCTTAACAAAATGTATTCTGACGTCTATGACTCAGGGCGCTGCCATCTTACCTAGGGACGACAAACTGGAACCGCTACGGACACACTTCCTGGTTGTATTGCTCACGTGACTTCTCATTTTCTGAACCGATTTATCCATATTAGATCCATATCAGACAACACCCTTTACGAATGTGCAATTCAGCCGACGATCCTTTCGGTTTATACAGTATCTCAGAAATACCACGTGCGATGATTTTTCTTAAGATTTTCCCTACATAGTAATGCATTTCTACTCCCTATTAAATCCATGAATATGGAGGTGAAAATTGTGAATCAAGGTCGGAATGGATATCTATCGCTATCAGAGGTAGGCAATAATTGTATCTATGTCCTTTGTCAGATCATCAGAGACATTCAACTAATGGCCATGGTAGCGGTCTTGATTGTGGCCGATCTACTAGTCCTGAGCGTCTGGAACCTCTCGGACCCCACCCGCTGTTCCCAATCACTCCATGCCATCGTTAAAGTGGAGAAGGATGTCTCCTATTCTTTGTCCCTGCTGGATTCCTGTTCTTCCCTGTACTCGGATCTGTGGGTTTTCATTATCGTCCTTGAAAAGGTAGGTTATTGACCTCCCTCTCTTCAATTATAACCATTATAGGGCTAATTGGGGTCAAAATGTATGTTGAGTTTACAAATGTTATAATTGTTTTGGATTTTTCATCCAGTTTTGTTCAGGTTGGTGGAGTTTATCAAATTAGTTTGACCGAGTTTTTATTTTATTATATATATATATATATATATATATATATATATATATATTTGTATTTATGTATAATTCCATTAGATTGGTGTATATGCTAGTTTTTATTCTTCATTCTAGAATGGTGGTGGGTGGTGGTTAACAAAACCGCCTCATAGTTCTGATCGAGGGTTCAACCCCTGGTGGGTTCCAACCTTCCCATCTGGAATTTGCATATTTTCCCTCTGTGGGTCTTCTCTGGGTACTCCAATTTCCTCCCACATCCCAAAAACATGCATGGTAAGCAGATTGAACACTCTAAATTGCCCCTTGGTATGAATGGGAGTATGACTGGTTGTTGTCTGTCTCCTGGTGCTCTGCGATTGGCTGGCGACCATGGTGTCCCCCACCTCCTGCCCAAACTCGGCTGGGATAGGCTCCTGCACCCCACCACCATTATGAGATTAAGCGATACACAAAATGAATGCATGAATCATTAACATTTTTAAAAAAATAGAGTTGTTACGATCGGGGATGGAGGACCCCAAAGCAGGCAAGGGGCTGAGAGTCTGGTTCTTGAATCTTTATTAGAATTGTCCAAGAGACGGGCAAAGACACTAGAGGGGATAGCGTAGGAGAGTCGTTAGTCGTAGAAGGAAGGTCGGTAGCCGTGAAGTCCGTCGTGAAGTCCAGAGTGGAGGGTACAAAGGGCGAGGGCGAAGTCGTTGTCCGTGGTCGTGGGGCTGATCGTAGTCGGAATCCTGGGAGCAAAATAAGAGGTCGTAGATCAATAAAGGCAGGCGAGAAAATACGAGAGGGTACCCAACAGTGACCTGATAAGACGATCCAGCGGCGTGGTCATGTTCTTGGTGGCTTTAAATACTCTTCACTGGCTAATGACTCACACCTGGAAGCGCTTGAGTCATTAGGGGCTGGGCTTGTGATTGGATGGCAGGCACAACCAGCCACCAGTCTGGTCTGGGGCCTGACAGTACCCCCTCCCCTACGCGGGCTATATGGCCTGCGACGAAGGGCCCCCGGGTGGTCGAAGACCTTTCGCATCTCCGCGGTGAATTCAGCGTAGGAGGTGCATATCTTGGAGCCCCGCTCCCATTCGGCGCTCGCCCAGGCCAGGGCCTCATCTCGAAGACAGCAGATAAGGTAAGCGATCTTGGCACGGTCCGTGCTGTAGGTAAGGCCCTGTTGTTCAAATACCAGACGGCACTGAAAAAGGAACTGCTGACATGTGTCAAGGTTCCCACTGTAGGGGGCGGGCGGCGGTTGCACAAGTTCGCGGCGCGGCGATACCGGGGTTACCTCTGGCGAGGCTGGGGTTGGCCGTGCACTCTGTGATTGAGGCAAGGGCGAGAGTTGTGCCTGTATGGATTTGAGGGTTTGAGTCATCTTCGATACCTCAGTCAGAAGGAAGTGGATTGCTTGGCTGTGCTGGTCAATGAGCGGCGCTGGATGATCGGTGGGGGCTTGGTTTGAGCCCGCGGGGTCCATGTTGGCTGGATCGTGCGGTTACGATCGGGGATGGAGGACCCCAAAGCAGGCAAGGGCTGAGAGTCTGGTTCTCGAATCTTTATTAGAATCGTCCAAGAGACGGGCAAAGGCACAAGAGGGGATAGCGTAGGCTAGTCGTTAGTCGTAGAAGGAAGGTCGGTAGCCGTGAAGTCCAGAGTGGAGGGTACATAGGGCGAGGGCGAAGGCGAAGTCGTTGTCCGTGGTCGTGGGGCTGAGCGTGGTCGGAATCCTGGGAGCCAAACAAGAGGTCGTAGATCAATAAAGGCAGGCGAGGAGAAAATACGGGCAGGTACCTAACAGCGAACTGATAAGACAATCCAGCAGTGTGGTCAGGTTCTTGGTGGCTTTAAATACTCTTCACTGGCTAATGACTCACACCTGGAAGCGCTTGAGTCATTAGGGGCTGGGCCTGTGATTGGATGGCAGGGACAAACAGCCACCACTCTGGTCTGGGGCCTGACAAGAGTACAATAAAACATTTAAAGTACCATATTTTCCGCACTATAAGGTGCACCAGATTATAAAACACACTAGTAGAAGTGGTGGTGGTTGTGCTAGTAGTAGTAGTAGGGAATTGTGTTATGCATGCACTAGATGTAGTAGTAGTAGTGGTTAGGAATTATGTTATGCATCAACTAAATGTAGCTAAAGGGAATTTCATACAATGATGAACCAATATTGATCCATATATAAGGCGCACCGCCAGATTTTTAGAAAGTTTAGAAAGTTGAGGTAGATGCGCTTTATAGTGCATGGTAGTAGTAAATGCATATTTTTTAGTGTTCTTTTTAAGGTGCAAAGTTAAAGACTACAATCACAAACCTACACTGAAGAATAAATGCTAGTGTGTTTTTTGTTGTTCCACATTCACATCTTCCTCTCATCTTTGCATGACATTATTAAATTCCCCCCTTTTCTCCTACCTATGTTCTTTTTCCATTTATTCAGGGCTGTCTGCTGCTGTACGGAACTTACCTGGCGGGCCTGACCAGCGATGTGAGCCGGCCTCCGGTCAACCAGTCGCCCACCATTCTGACGACGGCATCACTGGTCACCTTTTGCTCGGGCGTGGCCATCCCCGTGTCGCTCTGGATGCCGGCTTGGCCCAACGTGGTCTGCGGCACGGTGGCCGGCGCCATTTTTATTTGCACGCTGGCCACCGACTGCATGCTTTTTGTACCCCAGGTAGGAAATCGGAACAATAGTACAAGAACTATTCTTCGATTATGACTCCCTCCACTATTGCTTAAATGATCAGCTCACCGAGTGGCGGCATTTTGAGGAGGATCACAACAATGCCAGTCAGATGGCCAAGTACTTCAGCAGCCCTGCTAAGAGCCAGCAGTCGGTCTATAGCCAGGATGAGATCTACTTCCTTCTCGGGGAGAACAACTCCATGAAGAAGCTCCTCAATGAGGTACTAGACTGGACAGGTTACTTCCAGATAGATTGGATGTCTATGTTCCTCAATTGTAGCCAATGAGTTAATGAGAATTATCTTTATTTACGAATAATATTCATTCATTCATTTTCTGAACTGCTTAATCCTCGCTAGTGTCGCGGGGGGTGCTGGAGCCTAATAAATTAATATTTCAGTCTTTATTCATTTCAAGATTAATATCAATGAATATGTATTATATATTTACATTTTTATTTCTCTCTATATGTATTTCTGGATTTCCACATAGTTTATATTTGTTTTGAATTTTTATTGATATATTTTAATACAATTCCTAAGGGGATAAGCCGAAGTCAGTCATTTATTCATGGACGTATTTATTTCCCCCCAAAAAATTCAACTACATTTTTGCACTCCTTGGAGGAATAGTAGTACCAAAATTAAGATTAAATTAACAAGTGAATACACTATTAAATTATTACTTAAGTGTCATCAAATATGATATTTATTAAGGATTGATATTCTCAAGATTTGTTTTATCATTTTCTAATGTTAAGTTACTTAAATTTGAATGAACTATAATTATAAAATGTTTTTTTTATTGTTTATTTTTTTTTCACTTTGTATTTATTTCATTTTGGCACTGCTAGACCTTCATAATTACTAACTTATCTCTCCCATGTATAGAAATGGAGGTTTACTGGTGACACAAATTCAAAACAGAAGGATGAAAAATAGTCACGTGCTTGGATGCCTTTCATGGTAAATGGCACTGAAAAGGTTAACATTTGCTGCCATTGACAGCAACAGCTGTGCAATGTGTTTAAACTCATTGGAACTGGGAGGGCTGGCCTTTCGGTTCCGTTCAATTAGATATCTAGTTCTAGTGATCCAGTCATTGAAATGTACGGGAAAATAGACATGATCTGATATCTATTGTCATCAAATATGGAACTGAAGAAGGAAATAATTCCCGAGTTCCAATCACTTAGTGATGCAAACAGGGGGTACTCGGACATTTCGTGGAAAGACGTTTGGTCCCCGGACGTTTGGTAGACCGGACATTTGGTCGCCGGGTTGTTACTGTTGAAACCAGCTCTCAAAATTATAATCATGAGAGAGAGAGAGTTTAATATCTAAATATCTAGTATCAAAATATCAACAGTAAACTCTCTGTCATAATTTGACAGCGAGCGAACCCGACGACCAAACGTCCGTTCTACCAAACGTCCGTTCTACCAAACGTCCATTCTACCAAACGTTCGGTCGACCAAACGTCCGGTCGACCAAACGTCCGGGGACCAAACGTCCGGGGACCAAACGTCCGGGGACCAAACGTCCGGGGACCAAACGTCTTTTGACGAAACGTCCGGTCACGCAAACAGTGGGTACAGGGGAGGGAAAAATGGCGGGTCTCCGTGCAGCACCCTGATTCCTTAGATGAGAAAAGGGAAAACAAAAGGGTGGAAGAAGGGAAAAAAACAACTCACAACTAGTATCCTCCTACGGGTGAGGGATTCCAGTGTGTAATTATGAACAATCACCTCAGCACATAAGTATTTTTATAAGCCAATGCGCAGCAAGATTTAACTTGATGTTATTCTCGGGTTTCCAGAAGAATGCTGTGATCGACAGCCTGCAAGAGCAGGTGAGCAATGCCAAAGACAAGCTTCTGCGTTTGGTGTCGGCCAGTCAGGAGTCAGGGGAGCAGGAGGCAGACGACCACCTCCAGTCGTCCTCTACTCAGGCCACTCAACTCCAGACCGCTCACCTTCTAACTTCTCAGAGCGACGTCAAGTCTGATTTCTCGCCTTCGCCTCCTGATTCTTCGTCATCGGGTGGTCCGCGATCTTTTGACTGTCCCCCTGTTTTTGCTTTATCTCCAAATTGTGGAAAAATGAATGGAGATCCTTCCAAAGCCATAACAGAAACACCCCCCAAGCCTCGGGGCTGTCTTAGGACAGCAACAGAAACGGCTAATTTTGTAACCTCTTTCCATTCCCCTGGACTTTTGGATCATTTTGAAACCTTGAGCAACAGACCAACATCCCCCTCAGGACCGAACGTCAAACCGGCCGGGTTTGTCAGTAGCGAGAAACTGCAGGAGATCCTCCAAGAACTTAGTATTGACACCGTTTTGGAAACTGTCCTAAAATCTGCGAGGAGTCCTTCTCACAGTAGATTTACCGAGGACTCTTCGTTCTCTCCAATTTCTCTCCGTTCCTCTCATCCTCCTCCGATCTTCCGATACCCCAGCATCTCCCCCTATGCCATGAGGAAACGTCGACCACCCTTCCACCCGCGTAGACGTAGACGGTTCCACACCAGCTGTCGGCACCCTGAGAGGGTCGCATCGAAAGGTGGCATCACTGAGGATTGTACTGCACTGCGTGTTCCTGACTGCCATTCTGAAGTGCAAGATGGGGAAGTTAGCAGTTTGCCATCAAAATCTAGCAGATGTTCTCCAGACACGTTTGACGTAGAGACAGCAGGTAACACTCAGGAACCTGGAAGGTACTGGGAATCAGACTCTAGCAGCTCTACAGACTACTGTTTCTATCACCGACCCTACTGCGACTCGTGCTTGCAACGAGGCTCACTCTTGACCACGGACTCCTCAGACTCTTCCGACAGCGAGTACGGAAGTAACGATCTTTATCGTTCTGCTCATCCAGTCGTGTTCAAGGAAGACCTAAAACCCACATTTGTGTAAAGACCTTTTATCTGCTTTTTATTTAATTTAATTCAATTAATTTGAGGGCGGCCCGGTGGAACGAGTGGTTGGACTGTCGGCCTCACATCTCTGGGGTCCTGGGTTCAAATCCAGTCCGGTCCCCTGTGTGGAGTTTGCATGTTCTTCCCGGGCCTGTGTGGGTTTCCTCTGGGTACGCTGGTTTCCTCCCACATTCTATAAACATGCATGGTAAGCTGATTGGACACTAAATTGCCCCTAGGTATGAGTGGGATCGTTGCTTGTCTCCTTGTGCCCTGTGATTGGCTGGCCACCGATTCAGGGTGTCCCCTGCCTCGATACACAGTCGAATGGTCGCCGGTCTTTTGGTCGCCGATCTTTTGGTCGCTGGTCTTTTGGTCGCCCGGAAGGTAAGTGATAATTACCATTTAAATCGTTGCTCAAATTCCCTAAATACAACCTGCGAATTACTATTTAGTCATACTTAATGCCCAAGTAATTATTAGGCTAAAGAAAAGCTCCAAATTTCCCGGACTTTTATTGTTTTTTGTTGGAGAACTTGTTAAGACCCTGACTGACGTAGCTTCTTAAAGGGACAACGCATGCACATACAAACTCTTATACACTCACATGTCGGCTCAATGAAACTGCTCATGGCCATTGTTGGCTTTTATTGATGCGTAGACCGTGTTGTTTTACCTTGTTTGGTCGCCGGTCTTTTGGTCGCCCGTTGCCGCGGTCGGGACGACCAAAAGACCGCGACCAAAAGACTGGCGTTCAAAAGACGGCGACCAAAAGACCGGCGACCAATCAACCGGACACGCCCCTGCCTCTGGCCCGGAGTCAGCTGGGATAGGCTCCAGCACCCCCCCCCCCCCCCCCCGCAACCCCAATGAGGATAAAGCGGTTCAGAAAATGAGATGAGAATTAATTTGACTGTGTTTTGGGTGGCCTGGGGGCTGAGTGGTTAGCGCGTCGGCCTCACAGCGGGGGACGAGATTAAAAACGTTAATATTTTTTACTCTGACGGACCGGCACTAGGTAGCTCGTGGACCTGTACCTGTCCACAGACCGGGTGGTTTGGGACCACTGATTTACATGGCTGCATTTGAAGAACACAAAGCAGTTCTGGTGAGCTGTATGTTCTTATGTAACGTTTGTTTTGTTGCAGTATATAAACTGCCCAGGAGGTTGACACCAAACTGCATTTCTATGGTTTGTTACAGTTTGTTAGTTTGAGAGTGGGCTTCTTTATGAGAGATTAGATGATAAGATTCTGGAGGACTTTAACTACTAAAAGAAAAAAGGCATCTTTTTATTTTGAACTCCGCCCGCATTATTTTTGCTCGAATGCCGTTTTACTGGGACACGACTTGATTCTGCATATGACGCGCTGAAGGGCAGACTGGGATGAATTCTTTTGTCGTCGTGTATAACAGATGTGATACAAACCACACAAAAGGCTCTCCGACGACTTTGGCGTGTGGGAGGGGAGACCATTTGAGTTTAGCCTGTTATAGGAAAGCTCACACGCACACAGAAGAGAGGGTGAGTAAAGAAAGCAGTCAGTTCATGCATCGACAGTTTATTTCCACATGTAACTAATGTTAACAAAGCAAGTATGAACTCTCTACTATCATATATATATATATATATATATATATATATATATATATATATATATATATATATATATATATATATATATATATATATATTACAAATGCTTCTACATATAAAATATTCAGGTGATGAAAAGCCTCGAGGGGAACCATTTTGTGTCAAGATACAAAATCAATCCAAGATACAAAACGTCAAGCAAAATTGTACACCCCTAACCGTAAATACACTATTTCTTCTGTATGTTTGTTTTGTTTTTTTGTTTTGTAATGGTTGTGGTAGAGTTGCTTTACCATTAGCTATCTCCCATCACCTTAGTGATCTCTCATTGGTTAGAAGAAAGCTGATGCTCCCTGATGCCGAAACCGAGGTTAGCGTGCCGTGCCTTAGGTGGTGAAGTTTGAGTTTTTCTGTGTATGTAAGATACTTTTAAGTTGTTAAATTGTGTGTTTACGTGCATGTGTGTGTATGTTTACTCAGCTGCCACTTGAAATTCCACCCCATTGGAAAATGTCTTTGCATCTCCTATTCATTGTAATGGTTGAATAAATAACTACAAATATTTGTCTCTTTTTTGCATACTCTAATACTTTTGCATGCACATTTCATACGAAACTGGTATACTTAGTATGCCAATAGTATTAGTACTATTAATATACTCTCGTGACAGCTGGCGGCTGTCAATGACGACACTTGAGTATTGATTTTTCATTGGTCCATTGGCCGTCCCTCAAATCCTGTCGCGGCTTTGCTCGGAAACCTCTGAAGCCCTATGGGCGGTGCCGAGCAAATTATGCCATGTGGTGTCCAAGAACGCCGTTGTGATTGGTCGAAAGAACTTCCAGTAGACGCCTACTTCTGGAAGAATAATCCTCTCCGATTGGCCATATTCGCCATCCTCGATTCGTCTTTGCATGTTCACGCTCACCCATATTCTGCGATCGAGTTTACGTTAACGGCGTAGGAAGGAGCCGTGTGACAGCGCCCTTACGCAAAAGGCGTAGCTCACGTGCGCAGTGACAAAGACGGCGAGCCCGAGACCTATTGGGAAGGAATAAAAAAAGAAATCCACTATCGTCACTCTCCATAATCCTACCCTGTTCCACTTGGAAGTTCGACCCGGAATTAAACGTCTGCCTAGGCGAGGAATTTATCCGAAAGGTGTACCTCGCTGACGCTGAAGACATTTCTGGGGGAAAGTAGACGGCTTGCCTCTAGACATTCGTAAGGCTCGGCTACGGCGAGGGAGCCGCCATGGCAGCCAGTTCACTGAGGCTCCACATCGGGATATGAAGAGGAACCGGACAGGCCAAAAAACGCCGCATTGAGCCTTCGTGCTAACCTTAGCCTCTTTCTAAAACCCACCCTGGATTTGAAGTATTTTTTGTTTAGTTGTTTAAAAAAACGCACCACCGAGGAGGCCTAATCCATGACCATTTTGGTAGAAGATATCTCCTAAAGCCCCCCCCCCTCGAAATATTCCAAACGAGGGGATAATGCACACATTTGGACCGAAAGGATTGGTTTATTAGGCGAACGTGTCCACTTGTGCAACACATTGGTTGTCAGATACTGTTTTTCTTGTATAGTTTTTGGATGAAAAGCTCCAAAGATCTCATAAGTGGCTAAAGCAAGTCGTCCGAGATCCAGCTGCGAGCGCTTTGATCATGTCAGGTCGGCCCAGAACCACCTCCTTCGCGGAGAGCTGCAAGCCGGTACCGCAGCCGTCTGCCTTCGGCAGCATGAAAGTCAGCAGTAAGTGCTCGTCTCCCCAGAACCGGGCCCACTCGGTGCGGGCTCCACCCTATCCTATCCGAACCCCCCCCTCCCTTCCCGAGTGTACCGGACTGTTAGCTACCGATTAGCTTAGCATAGAGCCCGCGTGAGGAGCTCCCTCAGCCGGGCCGCAGCGTGACAGCTGTGGCCTTGACTTGGGATTCGATCCTAAGTCCGGTTCCGTCATGCTGATTACGATAGTATGGAGCATTTTGGAATATGAGTCATCGCCGGGTTGCCACATAGCCATGCGCCTGTTAACGCGGCAGGCAATTACGCAACTGTCAAGGCGCAACGTGATGACTGGACCGAACCATGAATGGTTTCTTCTTACCATTTATTCTGACTTTTAATTTCATCGAACGTAATTTTTGTTCGGTTGTAGGGACCTAATTGTCAGCTAAGGAAGCTGTAGGCCTTCCTGAGGCATTCATGCCAATTATATTCTCTACTAGGGGTGGAGGACCCTTCTTCCCCCCCTTCCTACTTATCAGTATCCATTTCGACCCTGTATCTAAAAATATGTCCTACTTTTATATACCCGGAGCATTAAGGGTCAGCTTGGTGGCCCACTGCCTTACAACAGGCATTTTTTTTTACATAAAGGCAGTAACTAAATTATTAATTCTCATTGGCTACTTTGAGGGCTGGCAGTGATTGAATGATTGCTGCCAGTCCCTCCCAGTTCAAATGGATTGGATGCTTATCACTGTTAATGGGAACAAATAAGTCATAAATAAACTCATCTCATCTCATTTTCTTAACCGCTTTATCTTCAGGGTCGCGGGGGGTGCTGGAGCCTATCCCAGCTGACTCCGGGCCAGAGGCAGGGGTGTGTCCGGTCGATTGGGCGCCGGTCTTTTGGTCGCCGGTCTTTTGGTCGCCCGACCGCGACAACGGGCGACCAAAAGACCGACGACCAAAAGACCGGCGACCAAACAAGGTAAAACAACACGGTCTACGCATCAATAAAAGCCAACAATGGCCATGAGCAGTTTCATTGAGCCAAAGTGTGAGTGTATAAGAGTTTGTATGTACATGCGTTGTCCCTTTAAGAAGCTACGTCTGTCAGTGTACCCCCTGAATCGGTGGCCAACCAATCGCAGGGTACAAGTAGATAGATGGACAACCATGCACACTCGCACCCATACCTAGGGGGAATTTAGTGTCCAATCAGCCTACCATGCATGTCTTTGGAATGTGGGAGGAAACCAGAGTACCCGGAGGAAACCCACGCAGGCCCGGGGAGAACCCAGTAACTTGTATTTCCATGTGACTAAATGCAACCTAACAGAATATTTGTAATATTTTTTCATTCTTTTGCGGACAGTAGTAAAGCAAAGCCAGTCATGTGGGTGACATGGATCCATACGTCAATGCATGATGTATTTAGCGCAACCATTTGTCAATTTCATTGGGCCAAAAATGAATGGTAAAGTGAACACGACGTAACGTCTAGTGGACAATTAACATAACTGCAGTGCTTTTCACACATGAGGTTGAATGGGTGTACCCGATAAATTTGTGCTAGCACTATCTAGCGCCCTTATCTCTCTCTCTCTCGGTCTTTAGTTGTGAGCTCATGCGCCATACATTGACACACCCACACATTTGCTCATAAGGTTTTGTTTTTGCGGGGGGGTTGTGGACCAAGAACAATGAGCAGGCTTGTTGAGCGTTTCAAAGCACCTTCGCGTTGCTCCCTCTGCTTTCCTCACCCCTTCCTTTACATCTCCCCCTCACATCTCACTCACAAGTGATGGGAACAAAATTAGTCACTTATTCACTTTGATTCCTAACCAAACGAGAACTAGAGGACAATCAGTCGTTTGCAATGTTTCTGATGTAACATTATGGTCGCTCCGTTTTCTGTCGACTCTTTGTAATTAGAAATCAGTTCTTATAGAGTTATGCGACATGTCCCTTGCTATCTGTATTGCTTGTATGCGCCTTTTAGTTGTGAGAAATCCCTGTGCGTGCGAACAGGCTTTTCTCACAGTTTCAGGAAGTGCAGAGGCGTCCTGGAAAGGCCCTGATGATTTATGTAGGCGTAGTGGTGTAACGCCGTCTCGGGTCAGTGGTACTACAATAGACTAGTTTGATAGCTTTATGTATAGAAGAGACTCTCAATGAACTCTTAAACATGTATTTTCCCATGCCCTTCCTTTGACATGCTTTTTCTCGTTCTCTCTCAGGGGACAAAGATGGCGGCAAGGTAACAACAGTAATGGCCACTCCGGGCCAAGGCCCTGACCGACCACTGGAAGTGAGTTACACGGACACAAAAGTCATCGGCAACGGCTCGTTCGGCGTCGTCTATCAGGCCAAGCTGTGCGACTCCGGAGAGCTGGTGGCTATTAAGAAGGTGTTGCAGGACAAGAGGTTTAAGGTAAATAATTCTGTTGCTAGGCACAGCGTGTCAAAGTTCCCACTTGAAGGTTCACAGCGAGTCTGAAACCACAATCGCACTTCACTTAAAGAACTAGATTGCTTACAAAAAACACGGGCGGTCCAGTTTGCATGTTCTTCCCAGGCTTGCATGGGTTTTCTCTGGGTACTCCGGTTTCCTCCCACATTCCAAAAACAGATGGTTGGCTGATGGAGCACTCTAAAAATGCCTCCTAGGTATGAGTGTGAGCGTGAATGGTTGTCCGTCTCCTTGTGCCCTGTGATTGGCTAGCCACCAATTTAGGGTGCCCCCCGCCTAGTGTCCATAGTAAACTGGGATAGGCTCCACCACCCAAGGCGACCCTTGTAAGGATAATGAATGAAGAAAAAAAGAATCCACTTCACTTTGACTTGCTAGCTGGCAACGTATAGACAGACTTTAAATTCCTTAAGTCAGAGCTCAACAGCTTGCTTGTAGCAAACTTTGGAAATCTTATTCTGTAATGGCACTTAGCTTCAGATAGAGTCCCCTTAAACCATAAAGCCTCCATAGTGTATCTCACAAACTTGGCTAGGACAGTTAGCACCCTTGTTGCAAACTATGGTATCCCTTTTCCCCTCTAAATTCTGTATAACCCATGATTATTTAAGACTTCATGTTAAATGCTGCTCTGTGAAGTTGGTTGTTGTCTTGTAATGAAAAAGTTCAAGTAAAAAGTGTTGTCTGCTTTCATTTCAGCGCTACCATTGAAATGTGCAGGTTATTTCCAAACAACACTTTGCACGCACGCTCCTTACCTGACTTTGACTCGCTTTGACGGGTGAGCTGCTGGGTCTCGGTTTGCGTGATATGCCCAAAGTTTTTTAAAAGAAGACTTGGGAACTTTGTGTTTAAACATGTCAAAGTTGTGGCCCGGGGGCCAAATTTGGCCCGCCGCATCATTTTGTGTGGCCCTGGAAAGTAAATGATGAGTGCCGACTTTCTGTTTTAGGATCAAATTAAAATGAAGAGTATAGATGTATATTACATTTCCAGATTTTCCCCCTTTTAAATCAATAATTGTAATTTTTTTAATCATTTTTTTCTGTGTTTTTAGTTCAAAAATCATTTTGTAAAATCTAAAAATATATTAATAAAGCTAAAATAAACATTGTTTTAGATCTATAAAACTGAATATTCAGGGCTTTTAATCCAGTTCTTTGAATCCATTTATTATTATTTTTTAAATATATCTAAAATGGTCCGGCCCACATAAAATCGTGTTGACTAACGCGGCCTGCGAACCAACCCGAGTCTGACACCCTTGGTTTAAACCATTTACCCACTCTTTTTTATTTTTTAACTCATTGACTGCCGTTAAGGGCGCTAAGGACAGAGAGAGGTGAGCTGAAAAATGAGCGTTCACAGAAAGTTCTCCCAAACGTTTATCGTTGTCAATGGCAGGCATTGAGTTAATGTTTTTGACATTTTGATGCTTTCTAACTGTATAGTGCAAGGACTGCATTATCTTTACTTTTACAATCCTAGGTATGTTTTTTTTTTTCATTTTACCAGGATTGAAGCGTTAAACTCTTTGTCTGCAATGGACAGCAGATGCCCATTGCTGTTAATATTTTTACTTTTAACATAAATGTTCTGCTTCTTTTATTTTGGCAACACATGGTCAAAGTAAGTGAGTTGGCTTATTTGCTCTTTTCACACTTATTGGAAAATTGGGCAATATCATAGTTTGTATATCCAATAGGGCGGCCCGGTGGAGCGAGTGGTTAGCGCGTCGGCCTCACAGCTGTGGGGTCCTGGGTTCAAATCCAGGTCATTCCACCTATGTGGAGTTTGCATGTTCTCCCTGGGCCTGCGTGGGTTTTGTTTGGGTACTCCGGTTTCCTCCCACATTCCAAAAACATGCATGGTAGGCTGATTGGACACTCTAAATTGCCCCTAGGTATGGGTGTGTGTGCATTGTTGTCCGTCTCCTTATGCCCTGCGATCGGCTGGCCACCGATTCAGGCCCGTAGTCAGCTGGGATAGGGTCCAACACCCCCTGTGACCCTAGTGAGGATAAAGTGGTTCATAATATGAGATGAATATATCCAATATGTAGTGCAAAAAGTTGAACTTAATGTTGCAGCAGGTGCTGCCCATGCTGCCCAATAAAATTGTCACTTCATGGCACGTGGTGTTTTTGTGTTTTATTTTTACCTAGTGCATCTGTCCTGAATTGCGAAATGTTTGTAGCTTGTTTTTGTCTGCCCGCAATGTTATTATGCTGCTACTTTGTGGTTCACCTGTGGTTAGCTTCGCATGCTACTTTGAACAACTCATCGGTTAAGTAATATATAGTACTTTTTTTTTCTAGTCTTTGCTTTAAAAAAAGTCTACTATAAGTGAGAACCACAAATCTAGCAGCTTTGTGGTTCTCACTTCTAGGTTTGACTTCAGTCTCCTCATATGACTGCCAGTTAACATAAGTAACTCTCCTTTTTGTTGTTGATCATATTCATTTATATTTATCCATTACAGCCTTTTTGTGACATGACGTCTTTCACTTTTTAACTGGAAATGAGAATTGATTTTATCGAAGTGAGTGAGTTAAGTGAGAGACAGGTCTGCTGATGCATTATGGGATAGCTTGCCTTTGCACCAATATGAGGAATCAGATTTCAGTCCAGTGGAAAATGGATGCTTGCTCGCTCTTGCACACACACGCATAACATTAGTAAAGGATCATTCTGATTGCTCGTAATATGGATCTGATTAAAAAGTCCAAAAGCTAACGGGACACTAAATCCATGTGTTAAATTTGTTTGTTTTTTGTTTGTTGTTTTTATTCTTTCTGAAAAACAAGATAGTGAAAAATCCCTGTTTAAGTGCAAAGTGGTACATTTATTCATTCATTTTCTGAACCGCTTTATCCTCACTAGAGTCGGGGGGTGCTGGAGCCTATCCCAGCTGACTTCGAGCCAGAGGCGGTGGACACCCTGAGTTGGTGGCCAGCCAATCACAGGGCACGAGGAGACGGACAACCATTCACTCTCACACTCATACCTAGGGGCAATTTAGAGTGTCCAATCAGCCTACCATGCATGTTTTTGGAATGTGGGAGGAAACCGGAGAACCCAGAGAAAACCCACACAGGCCCGGAGAGAACATTCAAATTTCACACAGGTGGACCGACCTGTTTTTGAATCTAGGACCCCAAAGCTGTGAGGCTGACATGCTAACCACTCGCTCCACCAGGGCGTCATGGTACATTTATATTTACAAAATATACTGGATATTACTGCTTCAGTTTTGTTTTTTTTGTTTTTTATTCAGAACCGTGAGCTGCAAATTATGAGAAAATTGGACCACTGCAACATCGTACGTCTGCGTTACTTCTTCTATTCCAGTGGAGACAAGGTGAGTTACTGTAACTACCGCAGATTTTGGGATTGGCCTCATTTTGACGGTGTTCACGTTGTGTAATGCGGTGGTAACGATTTCTTTCCGACAGATGTGATCACAATCATTTATAATTGATCCAATTAATATTGGAATAATCAATGATTATTTTGCATTGAATCAACTACCGTCTTTTCTCGCATATAAGCCGTATTTGTCGCTAAAAATATGATGACTGAATCCAGGGTACGGCTTGTATGCACATAAATTAGACTTGAAATGCACGGAACTGCAAGGTGATGAAGACTAAATGCCATAACGCAATGCGGCCGAGTTGATCGAAGAACAACATTTGGCTGAATTTACTTTTGCTAATTGTCATTTATGATAAATACAGTAACTATCGAAGAACAGAAATCCAAAGTCTGATGTAGCCTGATTTTGCATGCAAGTCACAATCTACCATGCTCTACAAGTAAATTGCCTTTTGCTCAGCCAGTACTTGAGTCCTTGTTGAAGTAAATTAGCACGTTAAAATTTACTTTCTTGCAATGCAATTAATTTTCTTGTCCAAAACCAAATAGCACAAAATTGAGCCCAAAAACACAAAAAAATATTTATTTGGTAGCATTTCAGAACGCCCTGGATTCAATATTATTATACACAAAATTAAATGTTTACTTGACACAATATGCAGTAAAAAGCATGTTCAAAATGCTACTATCAGTTTTCTTTTGGTTCCCAGACACAGCCCTAGTACTTCTTATTTTTTAACTAACCGTTTGTGCAACATTTTTATTGTTCTGCTGCTTTCATTTAGGTTTCAGGAGGGTAATTGAAGCGATCATTTTGAAACTATTTTTTTTGGAGTGGCCATTGAAGACTCCCTTTAGTTGTACTTGTTGTCGAGTCACTGTGAGAGCTTTGCGCGCTAACGAAAACGAGAAAAAGAAAGGTTTTGAAAGCTGAAAGGCGATCTGGTAGCCCTGTTTTTACCTGCTAAAAAAGAGCAAGAAGGAAGAACATCTAAAAGGTGGGAAGGGAATGTCACGATTGCTCTTCCACTGCAAGTGCTATCGAATAGCTGCACAGAGCCAACACAATCTCATTCCTGCTCGAGTGCACTAGAAGGACACATTACTAAGCTTTCGCCAAATCAATTTTCTGTTTTGATGCTATGATTTTGGTGACAAAAAGCATTTCAGACCTTATTTTTAGTCATATCTACTTCTATAACTCTAATCAAATGAAAACCTTTACATATGGCAGCAATTGAGTATGCCAAAGTACACTTTTGACGCCCATTGTGGATGGTCTCGTTTGAGGACTCTGTATGAGGTAACACTGCAGTTTGCTCTTGTCAGTCCCGGCAGGGGTGCGAATGCAAATCCAGCTGTTCTCCCATCCGTACTTGGGATAAAGGGAAGTCCCTGTTTGACTTGACTGTTCCGTTTTTGTTTCGCCGCGGCAGTTCCTCGCTGTGTCAAATATAGACGCACATACTTGCATGGAAGTTTTACCATGACGTGGAAAATAGGAATGCTTCCTACATACCGACCCAAGCTGAAAAGATGTTAGATCCAGTGCACAGGCCCCTAGAGTCAACCGGACATGTGCCAGTTAATTATAGATCTTGTGGGTATTGACCTGATATTTTAGGGCAGGGGTAGGGAACCTATGGCTCGGGAGCCACATGTGGCTCTTTTGGTGGGTGCATATGGCTCTGAGCTAAAATATGGAAACTGCTGGTGAGGGAGTCCCGAACGGACCAATAGGAACGTCACGTCGGAACTGTGGCATTGATTTGAGTCTTCTGCATTCATTCTCTCATGATACTCATTGAACTCATTGATATTCATTGATTAGCAACAGCGTAACAATGTTGTCAAAAGAATCCAGAGACTTTTTGTACTTTAAAAGGGGGGAAATTCGCACATTTTCATGTATTTTGACTTTTAAATTGTGAGTATGGCTCTCAAGGAATAACATTTGGAAATGGGAATTGTTTATGGCTCTCTCTTTCAAAAAGGTTCCCGACCCCTGTTTTAGGGGGTAGTCACTCTCTCAATTTTACAGTTTGAATAAATCAGACCTGAGTTTAAGACATAGAACGGGGCAAACGATGAAAAAAGTGAGATTTGTAGTCCGATAGAGAATCGGTTTCACTGTGTCAAAATTAAAATTTGGGACTCTGTTGCGAGAAAACACAACTAAATTAGCCAAGAATCATTCATTCATTCATCTTCCATACCGCGCATCCTCGTAAGGGTTGCGTTGGTTGCTGGAGCCTATCCCTGCTGACTTCGGGCGAAAGGCAGACTAAACCTTAGTCTGCCAGTCGGC
Source organism: Stigmatopora argus (assembly GCF_051989625.1). Lineage (NCBI taxonomy): Eukaryota > Metazoa > Chordata > Actinopteri > Syngnathiformes > Syngnathidae > Stigmatopora > Stigmatopora argus. The sequence continues at coordinate 6,016,702 of NC_135399.1, forward strand.
CATAGGGGACACAGAGGGACAGACAACCATTCTGTCGCCAGTGGGAATGGAGCCCGCTCCTGTCCGCACTGAAGTCAGGCGAGTGAACCTCTACACCAGGCGTGCTCCATACGTTGATTGCGAGCTAACCAACGATCGCTAAGGTACTATTGGTAGATCGCATGACAGTAAGATTTGATCCAAGAAGTGGATTTGCAGTAAAATTTTATATGGGGCTTAAGCTGAGAAACAGGGCAATTGCAAGTCCAAGCACGATTACTGCCTCCCTACACTATTTTGGATCCTGTTGGCATCAGGTATATCATATCATCAGCATATGTAACAGCTGAGCTTTTTCAAGGGCCCGGATAAAAAGGGTAGATCGCGCAAAGTTGGCTCCTTTAAAAGTAGATCTTTGAGCAAAAAAGTTTGAGCACCTCTGCTCTACACCAGCAGGTGGCTAGCCAAGAATCTATTCATATAAATACAATTTACTTTGTTTTACATTAGATCTTGGTTGGCTCAATATGGAGTTTAATATCTGCTACAAGCAGGTATTTTATGCAGGGAACTGACTACATATTCCTCACCAAAATTTTGATTGACTTCTTTCCGCGAACCAGGTTTTGGGACCCCTGCTATGAAGGCCACACACTAAAGTCACCGGCACACAGGCTTCCATAGCTAGACAACCAATGAATGTTCAATTTTTTCTTAAAATGTTTTTCTCTTTATGCTGTCAGCACCCAAAAAAATAACTTCACAAAAACTTATTTTTTCCTCAATCTATTGATTGAATAATTGGGTTGCAAAAAAAATCTGAATTTGAATTGATTTAATCACTTAATTTCATGGACCAATTTTTTGCCCAGGCCTACCTCTCTATTCTGCATAAATCTAGCATCATTGGGCGTGAATTGTTGCCCCTGCATTGAACAAATATTAACTGTACAGCACATCCAATGTGCTAATGAGATGTCACACCCATTAGTTTGAAGCACAGTGAGCTTCTGAGAACTTTTGTTTGCTGGCATGGATCTGCGGCGAATGTGCACGTAACAAACTAAAGGGGCAGGAGATAAGATAAGGACGGGGCGAGTTTCGATAAGAGTTCATACTGTGTGCAACTGTGTGCCGATCAACCACTACGACTGCTACTTGATTGCTACTAAAGCTGCTAGGTGTCGTCAGAAGGCTGTTTTTGTGTATAAAAATTGCTTAGGAATTGCTATAAGGAAACCCTTTTTAGTTTTAGGATTGAAATGTTTTGGGTGCTGAAGAATTGTGTTGAAAATAGTAGGGGAAAATGTTGGAAGTCGACCTTGAAAAGCACGTCTGAACCCTGTGTGAACGCGTGTTTAGGTTTTATTGCGTAACTGATGCCATGCAGTCTGCTTGATGAACACTGGTTTATATGTTTCAATTCATGTAGGAACCCTGATTTTTGTCATCGCCAATGGCAATGAAAGTTAATATGAGATGTTGTTGGCGCATTCATTTCACATAACATGGTGATGCTCAGTAACAGCTGTGCCTGTTGTTCAGGTGTGTAGCAGTTACGCCAGCAAATTGGCATCTGAATTATTTAGTTCAAGTGGGCCAATCAGGTCACTGCCTCACAATAACCTATTGGAATCCAGTCAAGGAAGTGCTTTGTAGCCAGGCAGGAAGTGAGTCATAGCTGTTGCTAGGCTAAATATAGCTTGTAAAACACAAGGGGGAGAGGGCTTTGCTCTCTAGTATTGGCGAATGTTATCAATGGGTGGCTACAACTAGAGGGGGCATCTAGGATTATTTTCATAGAATTAATCTTATGAGGCAATTTTATTAGTTGACTCATCAGATTATTAATTTACTGTTATATTACTCTGCACTTTACACAGCTACAAACGTACATTGGAACTAAACATAAGACTGAGCACAATTTGCACTTTGCATATTTTGTATGTGATTGTTTTCCGATGCAAAGACAGATATTTGCAAATTCATACCTAAAAATACAACACAAAGAGAATCACCTGGTTCAAGTACTACATAAACCAGAATATTCATTCATTTTCTGAACCGCCTATCCCACCTGACTTTTGGGCCGGAGGCAGGGGACACCATGAATCAGTGGCTACCTGATCACTTTTAAAGGTCTGATTAAAAATATTTTTACAGTTTTATACAAAATGATGTGGTGGGCCAGATCTGCCCCCTGAACCTTGAGTGTGACACTGGCACTCTAAATTCATGAATGAATCTTGAACGAAATCGTCGTCAAATACTTTGGTCAATACAGAGTGAAATGGGTTGACTCCAGATTTATATTTAAACGTGTGGAATTCCCAATCTCAAGGGTTCACGTCTACATCGGGATCATTTACAACACCGGTGTCAAACCCATTCCAAAAAGGGCCAAGCGGGTGCAGGTTTTCCTTCCAACTGAAACAGCACAGACAGTTTGACCAATGAGGCTTCTGCTAAAACAAAGCAGCACCTGCCTGCAGTAAACTAATTACAGTTGAAAGAGAACAGATTGGTGCCAAGGTGTCGTCTTCATTGGTTGGTAGGAAAACCTGCACCCTTTGTGGAATTGGTTTGACACCTGTACTTTCCGGCAAAGATCTCCAAACCGGTCTTTAAAGACCACCATGAGACCTGGCTTTTGTTCCAACCGATCCAGCACAGACAGTTTAACCAATGAGGTTTCTGTTAAAAAAAAAAGCACCACCAGACTGCAATCAAGTGATTATACTTGCAAGACGCTGGATTGGTCAAAAGGTGTCTTGTTTGATTGGAATGAGATCCTGCGGCCAATTGAGGAATAGTTTGGAGATTCTTAATTTACAGTTTTAACTCCATTCAGAAGCGAAAGGAAACGGAAGTCGCGCTAGAATAACTGAGTAGCTCCTGTGTCCCTTCAGGGTCAGCGCGCTCCAGAATAGAATGCGCGCAAGCCTGAACTCCTCAATGGCGGAAATGATATCAACGTCAGTGGCTCATGTTGAAGGGCGGGACGCTGTGACACATACGTGTGTGCTTCCTGTCCGAGTGAAGGCCACACAATGGACCCCCAGTTTGGATTTTTGGGGGAAAATAATTTAAATCAGTCCTGAAGTGCTTCCATTTATCAGGATAAGACTTCTGCTGAGGGAAACTTTGTCATAAGGACAATTCGATATGTAGATACACGGGTTGTGATTAGACACAAAAACAATATAACAAAAAATGTTTGTTACGTTTCAGTTCAGTTTGAAAAGATCAGATTTGTTACGATATAAGCAAAATAATCAATCCCATTTACAATTATTAATTATAAAGAAAGTAGGCTTGTATGCGCACAAATTAGACCTGACATGTACGAAACTACAAGGTGACAAAGATTCAACTCAATAACGCAAGACAATGCGTCCGATCTGGTCATTTATCTCAAAATAGAGAAAAGATAAACATAAAACGCTAAACAAAATTAATTTTCATGTCTATGAATGAAATTCAAGAGAAAAAAAACATCTCGCATAAAACGTGAAAAAACTCACTTCTGCCTGCCATTGCACGCTCAGGGCGCCGCCATCTTACCATTGTTAAACGTACTCTGCGAGTAGCCTTGATACGTGTTCATAGTGTTTACCATGTCAGCACATCCCAATAGTTGTTAAGGCTGATCGAAAGTCTTGAGGTCGATCATCAAAATATCAGCCTTGATACCCGCGTAATGTGTATCTCATGCTTTTATTGCACCCAGAGACTTGGTGAAAAGTAGACCGCTACAGACACACTTCCTGGTTGTACTGCTCACGTGATTTCCTTTTTGAATTCATCCATGTTCAGGCAACACCCTTTTGGAATGTGCAACCTAGTAACAATTCTTTTGATTCATACATCATCTCAGAAATACCACGGGCGATGATTTTTCTTAAGGTTTTCCCTTCAAAGTAACACATTTGTACTCCTTATTATCCATGAATATGGAGGTGAAAATTGTGAAACGGGGGGCATCTTATACGAGAGAAATCGTGAAATTCAACAATTTTAAGTAAATTTTAAGGCACTTTGGGCACCAGGCGGTGGACACCCGAAATTGGTGGCCAGCCAATCGCAGGGCCCAAGGAGCTCATACCTAGGGGCAATTTAGAATGTTCAACCATCTTACCATGCATATAATATAATGAAGGCAACACATGCTGTGTGTCTAAATTAACCTACTGTCAAAATGTCCAAGTTGGCTCCAAATACATTATGAACATTCATGACTAAATGTTTACTTTCCCTGCAGTCCATTCTGTAGATGTGACTGCTCTGTTGAACGATGCTGCCTGAAGTTAACTTCATGACAATATTTACGAAATATATGTATCAAATGAAAGAAATGTGATTAAGAAATCCGATATTTGATGTCGTCTTTATTTGAGGAGTCAACAAAATAAAATCAACATGGAACGTGCATAACGTGCCTTTTCACCATCTGTGAACGATAGTGGTGGAGTGTGCAGCTTGCCATCGACACTCTCGTATTTCTCATCCTAATGAACGGATATTGATCGTGTCCTTTTTTTTGTCACAACTCTAATATTGAGTTTTGCATTTTGTTTGTGTTAACTCGCAATAACGTTTTATGCATTAAGAATGTGTGTTATGTGTTTCTCTCTATTAGAAAGATGAAGTGTACCTGAATCTGGTCCTGGATTACGTTCCTGAGACAGTCTACAGAGTGGCCAGACACTACAGCCGAGCCAAGCAGACACTGCCCATGGTCTATGTCAAGGTAGGCGACACAAAAAGACTACCGTATTTTCACACCTAATGGACGCACCGCCTGAAAGGGCGCCGTCCGTCTCAGTTGGGTGTATTTTCTGTTTGTTCCCCATATAAAATGCGCTTAGTTGCAAAGGACGCGTTGCAATGATCTTGCTAGCATTGTACACGCTAGCATATGTTTTAAAAAAGGCAACATTTAATACTTGGTTGCTTGGAGTTTAAAGTCTTTTGTTTGTTTAGATGTCTATTTATATGCATGTGTTTGTGTGCTTTGTCTGTTGTCTAATGTTGGCTTTCTCCATACATTTATGCACCTACACAAATAGAAAATGTTTTTTGCATGCTTGTTGTTCATTTTAATACATTATTAAACAATTTTCTTAAAATTTTCTGTCATTTTTTGTTTCTAACATCTTTCTCACAAAATTGGGACAATTTGATCATTTTTAAAAGGTTCAGTTGGTTGTTGTTTATTTGAGGACCATAGAATTAATTAGAGAAATTACATAGGAAATCCTTCTCTACTTAAGAAAATACTTTCAACTGTGACGCATACTCTAGTATAATTGTTTTCCTATACATGATGTATTCTCTTACTGGTGCAACTTATACTCACGTACGTGGGACCCCCTTGTCTGAAAAATATTGCAATCAGACAATTTTTAGCTCATTAATGACTTTAATATTTGTCAATTCATTTGATTAATCGATTAATCAATCAATTGTGTGAGTTCTAATTCCTTGTTGTAATTAACACCCCAGAGATGTTTCTACAATCTATACTATCCATTTCAGTCAAAATGGATTGAACATTTATTGGCATCAATGGTACTAAATGAATTAATGTCTGTGTGTTTTCAGCTGTACATGTACCAGCTATTCCGAAGCCTGGCCTACATACATTCATTTGGCATTTGCCATCGGGACATCAAGCCTCAAAACCTCCTTCTGGATCCCGAGACAGCCGTGCTGAAACTCTGCGACTTTGGCAGGTAGGAAGCCGTGCTCGTTCAACCTCTTGACCCTTAATAATAATAATATTAATAATCATAATGTTGTTGCTTATTATTTTACACATTTTTAGCGCCAAGCAGCTTGTCCGTGGGGAACCAAACGTGTCCTACATATGCTCTCGCTATTATCGGGCCCCAGAGCTCATCTTCGGGGCCACTGACTACACCTCCAGTATAGGTGAGTCACCTATATGTCTGCCAATGAAAGCCATGATGCAAATGTAAAACTGACATTCAAATTCATGGTTAATAGCAAAAAGGGAAGATCATCATCTGCTTGATGACAGAACTAAAATAATAGGTTTCCACTTTCCTTTTGTTTCAGTTTTTTTTAATAAGAGAATATTGACTTTTTTCATTAATTTTAAAAAAATTAAAATACAAATAAATAAGATATGTTTAAATCTGTGTATATATGAAATATAGTTTTTCATGTTTCTTTTTCATTTAAATGTTTTTAAAATTTTTTTACTTTAGAGTATATTTCCTTTTATTTCTATTTTTAAATAAAAAGTAAAAAATCAATAAATAAAAAAAGCAAACAAATTGAGTCATTTTTTTCCATTCCTTTTTATTTTTAGTCAAAATGAATTAAATATTTTTCAAAGGTCATTTTTCTATCATGTTTTTATACTACTATTTGTTGTATTAATGTTTTATTTGAAGTGTTTTTAAATTTAAAAGATTATAAAATTTTGGATAAATTTATATGATCTCATTTCATCAATTGGATTTTCACCTTTTCAGATGTGTGGTCAGCGGGATGCGTGCTGGCCGAGCTGTTGCTAGGGCAACCAATCTTTCCCGGAGACAGCGGAGTGGATCAACTGGTTGAAATTATAAAGGTAAAGAGCTATGAGTTGAAATTCACAAAGCAGCAGTCAGTTTCTGTCACTTATAGCGTCTGACATCTGTATCTGTTTCAGGTTTTGGGGACACCGACCCGGGAGCAGATCCGCGAGATGAACCCCAACTACACAAAGTTCAAATTCCCCCAGATTAAGGCCCATCCATGGACTAAGGTGAGTCAACAGGTACAGGAGCCCTTTTTATTCTCTAATATACTATTTCATGCATATATTTTTTAATGACTGTCAATGTACGGTGGCTTTATCTTGACTTTTAACTTTGGAAAATAAGCTTTGAAATGTCATTTTGAAGAGAGTATGCATTGTGGTATTCAGTAAACCAACCCAAATCTGCCTATTTTATGATTTCCCTATTCTGTCCTTTGACACATTAACTGTCGTTGACGGCGATAAACGTCACTGACATTGAAACGTTGTCATTCTTAGCCAGTTTCTCTTTTTTGATAACTGCCGTAACACATACTCTGCGAATGTCTGTAGCAGCCAATGAGTTGCACCAGCACACAAGCCTGTCGTGATATCCAATAAGTCAATTCATTGCTATTTTATCTTAAATAAGGTCGGTAATTTTCCCTACTGTGATTTATTGCCACGTGCGTGTGTTTGTGTGTGCAGCCGTGTTAAAACTTGACCCATTGATTGCTTATGAGACTAGTTCAACACACCAAACATACAAAATAAAAATAAAAACATGCGCACTTTTACAGGCCAAAATGACAGTCATCTTTGATCAAATCAACATTTTCGATGTGCTGTAATTAGCAGAGAACATAAATCAGGTTATATTCTACACATTCAGAATTAAAATAGTATATTATGCATTGTAATTTAAAAAATATTTTAATGTATTTTGTTTTATTTAAGAATAGAACTTTATTGCATTTGAACACCATACTGGTGTTTAAATTTGTTCTCTTTTGACAGTAATATTGCATGTTGGCAATTATAGAAACAAATATCACTCATTAGAGTTAAAAATTTACATAATTTATCTATGAAGACATTTTTGACATTTAGTGCCGTCAACTTTATTTCTGTCAAATTCCCAAAAATATATATTTTTATACATAAATATTGACAAATTTTCAGTTTTGACATTTGAGTTCCCTGTGGATTTTCATTACTTAATACGCAATTTAAATCATATTCAGGGAATTAATTGTATTGGAGGCACAAGGCTCCCAACCACCAATAAATATTCAAATTAATAAAGGAGAAATGTGTAAATGCGTAAAATATAATTATAGACTTGGCTATTCCGACCAAAATTCTGCTTTCCATTTCAAGCTTTAGTCTCAATCTTTGTGCACCCGTTACATATGTAGTGAGCTTTTGGTAACACCAGCTACGTCGGTGTACACTTCTAACAACTTGTCGGCTACTCCTACTACCGCAACTACTGCAAAAAAGACCCAAACTGCCTCCAGGAAAGGTGATGTAGGCAACAAACTACAATCCTATATAAACATGGTCGTACTATGGCTGCGTAGTACCATACACTCACTTGTATATTAGTTTTGTAGTGTATAATGCCTGCCAGGGAGTTAGGTGACTATAAGCCTCTTCCACACTTAGCATTAGCTAATACTATTTGCGTTTATTACTGTTATCATGTGCTTCACATGACACTCATTCGTCCATAAAATGAATTTCAATCCTTTTATCCAAGGCTAAAAGCTCTATTGTTTACTGCATTGGATCCCTAACACCTGCCAATGTTCTATAAATCTGGAAGGGTCATGTGCTGTAATGTCAGATATGTATATTTTATTTCTCGTGTCAAGTTTCATGTCCGTTAGAATCGTTAGGCTTTGACACCAAAGTCGTCTCGTTGAAACGCACTCGTCTTCCCTAAAGGACTTCCACCGAAAGGTGGGAAATATTCACTCATTCGTATTTTGGTTGTGATCCGTCTCGTTGCTGCTTGGCTGTTCGCCTCGTACCACATTCAGGAAGTCAAATTAGTCTTTCCGACATTGTCACAATAAATACCCTTTTCTCCGCGATGGATTAAAATCAGTGCATCCAGCTACTATTACATTATTATTCAGATATATAGCAATAGTTAATAGGAAATAAAAGTCCTCAAGAGTTGCCCTTTAAATCTTTGCCAATTAGTATTTAAATCACTAAAAGTCCTCAATTTTTTATTTTTTTTTATTTTTTATTTCTTTAGATAATTTAATTGGTCAAAAGTAATTCTATTTGAATGTATTTTTTGCCAAATTGGTTAATTGAATTAATAAAAATAGGGAAATTGAATAAATAATATATTTAATATTGTTATTTCTATTATTCTTTAGCCCCAACCTTATCCGCCCTTTTTTTTTTAGAAACTTGCATTTATTTGCCCACCCTGCATCAAAAGGTATGGGTTTGAACTTTAGAATTTTCTGACTACTTTGTGACTGCTACTTCGGATCCTTCTGATTCATTTTATGGCTAGCAAAGCAAAGTTTATATTTTTGTTTGTGTGTGCTGACCGTACAGACTTGTGTGTGGGTGTGTAACGGGTGTGCAGGTTTTCCGGCCACGGACGCCGCCCGAAGCCATTGCCCTATGCTCACGGCTGCTGGAGTACACGCCCACAGCGCGCCTTACGCCTCTAGAGGCCTGCGCGCACTCATTTTTCGACGAGCTGCGTGACCCCAACGTCAAGCTGCCCAACGGCCGCGAGAAGCCCTCCCTCTTCAATTTCACAACACAAGGTGGGCAGCCCTTCTACACTTGAGCACCACCCCCATAATCAGGGCTACCATAAACAGTTATTTTGATAGTGGGGCAATTCACCTATTTTTTGCAATTGGATTTATGTAGAAATTACGTGTTCTAATACTCTGGGCTACAGAAATCCGAGAATAATTTTCTTTTATTATTATTTATTTTTGTAGTTTTTTTTAAATTACCTTTCTTCAATTTGACTTGAGTGACAAAATTAAAATTGAATTAAAAGAAAAGAGAGAACATTTACCATATTTCCTTTTGTTGATTAATATCAAATACGTGGAAGGTTTCAACTTTTATATTTTGTTTGTTATTTAACATTTTTAAACGGGTAAATAAATTGTATAAATTCATGAAAATGAATAGTAAATTTATTCTTATTGCTTTTTGCTAAAAAATTCAAATATTTGTAATTTTTTAAAATAACTCGATGAAAAAAAAAACATATCTTTTTCCTTTTTAAGTTATCATTAGTTGTTTTTTCTTAGTCGGCTGATTGTGGCAGTCCTCATTACAATCACTACCAAATACTAATATTAGACCACAGTTAATAGGACAACACCACTGTTCAAAAGCAAGAGCAACCAAGAGCCTGCTCTAATATGTTTTGGGGATTTTGCCTCTCTTAGAGCTGTCCAGTAATCCGTCTTTGGCCTCCATCCTCATCCCGGCCCATGCTCGTAGTCAGGCTGTCGCCTCCACCCCGACCAATGCCTCCGCCAACACAGGTAAGTGCCAATCTGCCCTTCAACTCTGGCCGTCAGTTAAGTAAGTTCTTGCACTATAAAATTAAAGCTTTTAGGACCATAAACGTATTTCCTTAGTATGAGTGTATTAAGTGGTAACATGCCAAAGTGAAATCATTTTTAAAGGGGTGGATTACCACAAAAAAGCTCAAAGTGGAAAAAAAAACAGGCAAGTTGGGAGCTCCCCGTTTGTTTCTTTCGCTACGACACCACAAAATACACTGGAAAATATTAATTTGATAATGCACTGACCGCATCCACAAATATGATTTTACCTCTCCGTCAATTTTACCAACATATGTACAGGTGTAAAAATCATTCTCTTTGCCCTCATCAATGGACTGAGATGCTACACAAGTACCGTATTTTCACGACTATAAGGCGCACATAAAAGTCTTAAATTTTCTCTAAAATAGACAGGGCGCCTTATAATCCAGTGCGCTTTATATATGGACCAATACTAAAGATGTTATCACGATAAAATACAATAAATCAGTCGATAGGGTACACCATCCTCTACAGCTCTCACAACTATGGCAAGTAGCCCCCGACTACTATTTTTCCCGTAGAAAAAGTACTGTGCAGTGACTGCTGGGATATATAGTTCTTTTGTCAATACACCCAGTATGACGGCGAACACACTAATTTGGTGCTCACCGTCATTTCGACTGTATTTACAAAAGAAATCCCGCCGCTAGATGTTGGTGTCAACAGAGATGAATATCGAACCGCAACATGAGATTATGGCTACGTGAGTGAGGCGTATGTCAAGCGACCGGATGGCTTTTTTCACTTTTGATTTGCGACCAAGTCACGAAAATGAAATGATGACGCGAGTACATTGTAAAATGGCTAAATAAAGTACAACCGAACTCCGTTTTGTTTCCGTTACCTTTTTAAAAACGTGTTTTTAGCGTGTGGGTGTAGCATGCATGTTTAAGCTGGTGTATGTTTTGCCATGCCTGGCTGCGTCTATAAAAATGGTGCGTCCTTTGTGTGTTTAAAATACAGAAATAGCACTCGTTACTGACACTGCGGCTAAAAATACGATGCACTATATAGTCGTGAAAATACGGTAGAAAAACTCAAAAGTACAATACCTATTGGTTTTTTTTCTTGTGCAAATTTGGGGTCTATTGAGATGTTTTCCTTCTTATCAGTTTCTTTAATGTCTATTGAAATATGAGGCCCATTTAATCTGAAGTGAAATTCCTAAATAATGCTCCTCCTATGAACTACTACAGTGTCTTGTTTAAAATGGACATGGTATGACTACAATAGCGCCCCCATTGTGTGCACAGATGGTAGCAGCACAGATCGAGTCCCCAGCACCACCACCGCCTCGGCTTCCGCCTCCAACTCTGCTTCCTGAGCACCGCCTTTCGCCCGTCCTCCGGCCAGACACAAAAATCCGCCTTTCCCACAAACCCCTTTCACAGACAGTTGTGTCAACTTGACGTCAAGGTACACGCAAAACTCGCCCGCTAAGATTTTCATGGACGATTGTATGTATTAAAAAGCAACCATTGTCCAGCATCCTCACCACCCAAATTCCTTCCCTCCTATTATAATGCATGGCCTGAACGGTTGGGGGGTGCTGGAGTCGAGTGGGGTGCAGTCAAAGGCATGAGGCTAGCAAACATGAACATACAAAAACACATACACGGATGCATGTGGAAAGAAGCAAATCCAGACGGGAATTGTTTTGTTTTAAAAATGCTTAGCAAGCCGGTTTAGTCAAACATTATTTTAAAATATTTTTCTACCCCCACTCGGGCAATTTTATTTTATTTTTTTGTGTGTCAGATGTGACATGTTTATCTGGTCCTGTGTGCTTGTATAATATATACATACAAAAAAACCACATTGCATACACAGTTTATATATTACTTATGTATAAAAAGTATATATAGATATATGTATATTAACTCCCACGGTTCTGAAGTCTGTTCATGGGTGAGTCCATATCCGTCTCAGGCAGTAGCAATATTTGCTGCTGACAAACAATAGGAACATTTTCTTGTTGGAATTTGCAATTTTTTTTGCAATTTTTCATTTCTCATCTTCATCCCGGAACGTTTTTCTCATTCTTTATTCTTATATAGCCAAATATATATATATAAAAAAAGCACTGTCCGTAAAAAAAAGTAACCTGAAACAGTGAGTCCTCTTTTACGCGTTGCGTTCCATTGACGGGGACAGACGTCCAATTCATCTGGACTGGGAAAATGGCAGCAGTCGAACATTTGCTGCTAGCCCTCCTACTCTAAATGCAGGGGACGTCGAACGCTCTCGAAGGCATTGAAATGTGTTTTTTAGTAACTACAACATATTCTGTGAGTGTCAATGAGTTCAAAAAACAACAACTCGGTGCACATAAAAAAAATGCTTAAAATGTACATAAAGTATAGCTGCTCCTCACCAAAAGTCATTTTTACATGATTTCTTTTGTGTTATGTAAATACGCAGACCCATGTACTGTTTAAGAAGAAAAAAAAAGTCAGAATCAGGGCAACTGTCGAGCGCTTAATGGATATTTTCGATGATTATCCAGCCATATGTCCAATGATGACCTGTACAGTACAGTAGATCTTGTAATGACAACTCGTCATGTATAGTGTAAGTATAGTTTGGAGTGCCTTTGCTTTCATACACCTTCGCCTTGTCGCCACCCTTTCTGTAATTGTGACTCCTCCCCTTTTCCCTTTGGTGCTGTTGAATATCCCCACCCGCCACACACTTAATTGTAATATAAAAATAATGTTGATTGACTTAATAGTATGGATAGCTTCCTTGGTTTTTATTTTATGAGGCGATAAACATAGCACTGCAGTAGTCCTCATAAACCTCAAATGACTGTACATATTGTAGAATGCAGTACAGTATGGCAAAGGAGTATTAGGGCCATGCGGGAAATACGTAGGTATGCATAATGCAGTTGGGGAAATGCAAAAAAATGTAAATCTCGCAAGAAGAAACCTTTCATTTTACAGGGAAAATTTATACATTGATGTTTTGGTGCCCGGACGTTTCGTCAACGGACATTTCGTCGACGGACAATTCGTCGCCGGACACTTCGTGGCCCGGACATTTCGTCAACGGTCAATTTGTCGCCGGACAGTTATAATAACAGACAAACTTAGGGTTTCGTTAAGAGGGGAGAGATTTGTTTTAGTCGAAGAGGAAGATATCGTTTTAATGGCAACTGACACTAATCTCGATTTATTGGCAAAAAGTATGCACTGGTATAGAGTTGATGGTTGGATTGGATTGGATTGGATAACTTTATTCATCCCGTATTCGGGAAATTTCGTTGTCACAGTAGCAAGGGGGTGAGGATGCAGAAATAGGAAAGGCATAGTGTCAGTTGCCATTAAAACGATCTCTTCCTCTTCGACTAAAACAAATCTCTCCCCTCTTAACGAAACCCTAAGTTCGTTTGTGTCTGGCGACAAATTGTCCGTCGATGAAATGTCCGGTCGGCGAACTGTCTGGCGACGAATTGTCCGTCGACGAAATGTCCGGTCACTGATGTTTTTTTAGGCTATCAGCCTTTTGCTGCCAACAACAAAAAATACAATACCGCGTATTCAATATCATATACTTTACGAAGGGACTTTGACATGCGAATTAATTCATTACAAAGATAGTGTTAAAAAAACCCACATTTTTAAAGCATCTTTTCCGAGGCAGGTGGCGCATGTCACAGTTTGAGCACTTCATGGTAGAATAATTTTCTGCTGTCTCACATGTAAACTCGGAGGTCAGATTTAACATAAAGAGAATCAAGATGTTTATTATGCTCCAGTGTTGGTCAGCTGCAAAATTCAAGAGAATGACGAGGAAAATTACACATTTTGGGGATTAACATATAAAATACAATATTTCATTACATTATCCCAATGTGTCCGCTAGCTTAATGCTAATCTAGAATGGATAATGCCATTGAAGCGCTAGCAATACTTAGCATTGAGCCACCTTATTTTAACTCTAAAATAAATTTAACTGGTAAAATGGCATCCTTACCACTTTTCTTTTAAAGTGACTCAATTCGCATCATTTGAAAATGAAGTCATTGAAATAATATTACTTCATTATACCTTATGGACTATTTCAATTAAATTTTAATATAACATAATTATGTGCAATATCTTTCATTACTGCTTCAATTTCACTCTAGTGCAACCTTATTTTTTTTATTCATTGGCTGACATTAACGGCAATAGACATCCAATCCATCACTGCCATCGAATGAATGAACCTTCACCACTCCCCTTTTAAATAGTTTGGACATCAAGTAATAAACTCATTACAATTCACAACAACAACAAAAATTGGAGGCCGCAAGATTGAACATCAAGCTACGTAAAATTGCAAAAATCATAGTTATATTAAACATGAATTGTCTCATCATTTGTGACCCTAATATTCCTTTTTTTTTGGTCGTCACAGAAAGTAAAGTTGAATATTTTACGAAAGTTAGTCCAGTATTCGGTAGCACCGAAGGGTTTCAGTCATGTGACCTCTCTTCCACTTCCTGCTTGCTGTAATTTTGCATCCATGAAAACCCGCCCACTTCCACAAAAAGTTGCCAAAAAAAATAAAGTGGAGATGCTAATGTACTCTGATAGCATAGCACAATGTGCTAGCCGGGTTTAAGAAAAGAGAATTGTTTGAAGACTCTGAAAAAAAAGACACACAAAAAAACATCCCGTATAACAGTACTACTACTTGAATGACTCTGTGACTGAACATTTTATTTTGTTATCCTTTGTTCTGTGAAGTTATGCTAAATGTGCGTCTCTGTAAATATTCCCTCTGCGTGCTCTGAGGAATAGTTCCCTCCCTGGTACTGTAATTTGCATTAAATAAAGAGTAGGATAGCTTGGAAATGGACACCATTCTGCTTTTGTCATTATTTTTTTAGGCTACAAAGGCTATTCATTTCTAAAATGTAAAGTCAGGCATCAAATGGTTAATTAAAGCTCTTTCCAAACTTAGGAGTTAATAAATGTAACATTATTTGCAACGTTCATAGAGAACTCTTAAATACTATGAATTTAAAATAATCCTACTCTGCAGCTTTGTTCATATTGAAATCGGATTAGCGTATTTACTCGCATATAAGCCGCACCCGTAAAATTGCCTTAAAATTGTTGAATTTGACAATTTCTCGTGTATAAGCCGCCCCCTTATTCACACATTTCAACTCCAGATTCATGGTTTTAAGAGGGAGTACAAATGTGTTACTTTGAAGGGAAAATTTTAAGATAAATCATTACACGTGGTATTTCTGAGGTACTCTATGAATCAAAAGCACATTATTAGGGTTAATATGCGATGTCTTTGTAAATGAAAGTTTTTTCCTTGAATTTCATCATAGACATCAAAATAAATTTTGTTTAGCGTTTATATCTGTTTATCTTTTCTCATATCTCATCTCATTTTCTTCCACTTTATCCAAAGTCGGGTCGCAGGGGCAGCAGCTTCACCAGGGTATCCCAGACTTCCCTCTCCCCAGCCACTTCATCCAGCTCTTCCGGGAGTATACCAAGGCATTCCCTTGCCAGCTGGGAGACATAGTCTCCCCAGCAATCGGTTAACAGCTCCACCCCTCTCTTTACCAGTGTCCAAGACATGTGGCCACAGGGCTGATGACACGACCACAAAGTCGATCATCGAACTGCTGCCTAGGGTGTCCTGGTGCCATGTACACATATGGACACCCTTATGCTTGAACATGCTATTCAATATTGTCAATCCACGACGAGCACAGAAATCCAACAATAGAACACCACTTGGGTTTCGATCAGGGGAGCCGTTTCTCCCAATCACTCCCCTCCAGGTCTCACTGTCATTGCCCACGTGAGCATTGAAGACCCCCAGCAGAACGAGGGAGTCCTCCGAAGGGGCACTCTCCAGCACCCCCTCCAAGGACTCCAAAAAGGGTGGCATACGCACAAACAGTCAGGTCCCGTCCCTCCACCCGAAGATGGAGGGATGCTACCCTCTCATCCACCGGGGTAAACCCCAACATACAGGCACCGAGCCGGGGGGGCAACCAGTATGCCCACACCCCCTCGGCGTCTCTTACCACGGGCAACTCCAGAGTGGAAGTGTCCAACCCCCTTCGAGAGGAGTGGTACTGGAACCCATGCTGTGCGTAGAGGTGAGCCTGAGTATGTCGAGCTGGAATTTCTCAACCTCACTCATTAGCTCAGGCTCTTTCCCAACCAGAGAGGTAACATTCCACGTCCCAAGAGCTAGTTTCTTCAGAATCCCTCCTTTGGCTGCTGCCCAACTGTCGGCGCACCCGACCTCTTTGGCCCCTCTCACAGGTGGTGAGCCCATGTGAGGGGGAACCCATGTCACTTCAGGCTGTGCCTGGCACCGTGGGCGTAGGCCCAGCCACCAGGCGCTCGTCATCGCGCCCTACTACGGGTCTGGCTCCAGAGTGGGGCACCGGTGACCTGCGTCCGGGCGAGGGAATGTGTTGTTCAATAATGTTTTTCATCATAAGAGGTCTACTGAGTCATGCTTTGTCTGGTCACTCATCTCAGGCCAGTTTGCCATGGGTGACCTTACCAGGGGCACAAGGCCCCAGACAACATGGCTCCAAGGATCATTGGGACACACAAACCCCACCAACATGGCGTTGTCAACTTGGGAGTTTTGTGAATGTCGACTTTTTATGCAGATATAAGCCGCACCCTTGATTCAATCATTTTTTTTGTCCGACAAAAGCAACTTATATGCGAGTAAATACGGTAGAACTTAATTTAAAAAAATATGGGAAATTAAAGTTGGTTTTTCGTTATTAAATGACCAAAAATATTGACTGTCCCTTTCAACAGTTAAATGTTGAAATCACAGATATATTTCCTATTTAAAAAAAACCTGAAATGTTAAATTTTAAAAATGTAATGTAATGAGTTTGATTTATTTAACTGTCCCATATTAAATAAATCACTCATTACCACATATTAATGAGCATATTCATATTAAAAAATCAATGTCAATTCATGAAATTATAATGGTTTCTTTTATTTAAAAAAAATCAGGATTTCAATAGTATTTTTTTCTTACATGAGCAATGTTTGTCTCTATAAATGTCACTTAAATGAACTTTTTTTTTTTTAGTCCATGTGAGCAATATTTTTGTTTTTCGGCCTTTATTTGGATTCCTGTCTACATAGTATAAAACAGCGTACCAATAAACTAGCCAGGCCAAATGATTTTGTATGTTTTAATTGAAATTTTGTAAATGCAACAATATACAATTGACAACACCTAAACTAGCCAACTTTTAAATTTATACTCTTCCCTTTATGTGTAGAATTTCATCACATATATCACATGACGTATCCGAAAGTTTGAGGGCGTTTGGGGAGTTTTTAAGGTGGAAAGTAATGGTGGAGCGAGAGCAAAGTTGTGGTTTCCTCCGAAATTATCGGTCAGGAAGATAGATAACAAGATCGCTCGTTTGCATTTCACACCTTTTCTAGCTGCTGTTGCTTCAGAAATGACGCTAATGCATTGCATCATGCCTGAAACAAGACAACATCCATTAATAGGAACTAGACTACTGCCATAAAATCCAGGTGACTATTCAGCCTGGCTGCGATCCACGTCCAACATGTCGTCCAGGAACTGCTGGGCGGCCACATCAGAAGGGCGGGTCACCTGCTGGGTGCCCATGGTGCTGGCCACCACTTGCACCTCGGCGTTGCCCTCCACGATGCTCCGCACTGCCAACAGGTGGCGGCGCTGCCTCTCGTGCACTGAAAAAGCCAGGGAAGCAAACCACAATGAGGAACACCGAGTTGGCAACTGGTTGTTTCATTGGGTGAGTGTTGGATGAATTGACGCATTTCCCACAATTCACTTCAGAGGGAGACTTAACTGAAAGAGCTTATAAGTTGTTAGTTCAGTCAGGCAAACAGGTCACTTTTTTCAACACCCTTTTAAATGTCACATATGTTTCGATTCATTTGACCGCTCCATGCAACATAATTGGAAACAAATCCACATCATTCTACAGCATTTCACTTCACGCCACGTTCATCATTCACATAACAGCCTACATTGTGGAATACAATTCCTTATTCCACAGCACATTAATCCATGTCTTTCTACAAATCGGCACGTTTTCAGCAAAATACATACACCATTCACTCAGATTCCACATCACACATTATTATTCAACATTTTCCACATTAGTTAACATTAAAAAAATACCCAATTTTTTTCAAGACAAACAGCTCGTCATTCCACATCCTGCAATTTAATTCCATATCATTAAACAATGTTCCCTACTATTCATTCAACCAACCTAATTTCAAATCATAAATTAGTGCACTTGTTCAACATTTTTCCCAGATTGTGCAATAGAAATATTATAATTGGCTGTGTCACAACAACCACTAGCCATGTTCCAAGATTCTCTCTCACATACCTGGCAACCTTGGCTAAATGTTCCACCTTATTAATGATGGCAATTCCCCTTGAGCGAGAAAACCCGTGCAAATGCAACGCAGTACGTATTTACAAATACCCACAGACAAGCTCATTCATTCATTCATTTTCTGAACCGCTTCATCCTTACTATTAAAGTCCAAAATGTACTACAAAGTGGACGGATTTCTGACACGGACAGGTCAAAGGGGAATGCGCATGCACATACCTATGTCCTGTCCACCTCGGCTAAATGCTCCCATTATTAATGATTGCAAATCGCCTTATTAAGCGATTAAAAACCGTCCAAATGCAACACGACACATTTTCACAAACACAGGCCACACAAAATTCTAAAATGTACTACAAAGTAGACGTCTTTTTGACGCCGTCGAATCATAGGGAAATGCTCGTGCGCATATCATGCTTCGACTCGGATACATTTTGTATGCTTGTTCTGGAACCAATTAATTTTGTAAGTAAAGGCACACTGTATATAAATATACATGTTGGCTCTATCCCTGGTCAATAACATTCATCTGTCAATCAACACTTCCATATCACTCCACAGCTGTTTACAATACAGACGCTCCCCTACTTACGAACATTCAACTTACGAACAACGGTACATACGAACATGTCTGCAAATTGCGTTTAACTCCAAAAATGTTCGCAAGTCCAATTTTGTATTTCGCGCCTTTTTCGGAGTAGTACTTCTTTCCGCCGCTAATACCGACGCCTGGCGCTGTGAGAGCTCAGCTCACCCAGCATCTACCTTCTTCTTCGTTGCAATGCGGAAGTGCGTGAATGTATCCAGTGTGCAAAGAACCTTTTTCATTTGTATCATTAAATATCTCATGCATCCAATATTGAATATGGTTGGTAAAAAGCTAAAGGCTTCTATTGAGGGAGTTGCAAGGAAGAGGCAAGCCATTTCATTTGAAACGAGTGGCAATAATAACGAAGCTTAATGCGCGTGAGAGTGGTGAGCGTTTCACGGGCATTGAATCGTTCGACCGTCAGTACCATTTATAAACAGAAAGATCGAGCAGCAGGACCCAAATATTGAACGTTGCACAAAGTTTGCAAATCAATTGAATGATGCCATACAGTGCTACCGCATTATTTATGATGAAAAAAAGAAGAAAACTGTGCAATCGTCATTAGATCGCTTCTTTTGGCCAGTTTCTAATACATAAATCTCTCTCTCTCTCTACAGTACTGTACATATTCTCTCCATTTTATTAAATGTTTTTTTTTTCAGTACAAACCAATGCGTGTTACTTATACAAGCCTTAAACATACAAATGCACTTATATAAACCTTCAATATACTTATATCGGCCTTAAACATAAATTATAATACAAAATATAGCACTGAATCAACTTACAAACAAATTCAACTTATGAACAATCGCTCGGAACCAATTGCGTTCGTAAGTAGGGGAGCGTCTGTATATGTTTTGACGAAAGTTTGGCGACACTCTTTTTCCTTGTCGACGATAATGTCAAATATTTATTCATCTTATTAGACGTGCTTCATAACTGAGCAAAGAATACCCCGAGATTTGGTACAAACGTAAAGCTGGCATGCAAAATGACTTGAATGGCTGGACATCGTAAGGCTTTTTCTTTAAAAAAAAGTGGTCTATGTAAAGTAAAGCTTTTATTTGTTTAAAAAATAAATACTATGTATATATAGTCAGGCTTTTTTCTTTAAAAATGACCATGTATATTAAGGGTTTTTATTAAAAAATGACCATGTATAGTAAGGCTTTTTTTATTTAAAAAAAACGACCATGTACAGTAAAGCGTTTTTCTTAAAAGACGACATAGTATAGTAAGGCTTTTTTTCTTTAAAAAATGACATAGTATTGTAAGGCTTTTTTCTTAAAAAAAAACGACATAGTATTGTAAGGCTTTTTTTCGTAAAAAACGACATAGTATAGTAAGGCTTTTTTCTTAAAAAACAACATAGTATAGGCTTTTTTCTTTAAAGACGACATAGTATAGTAAGGCTTATTTTCTTTAAAAACGACACAGTATAGTAAGGCTTTTTTTCTTAAAAAAATGACATAGTATTGTAAGGCTTTTTTCTTAAAAAAAACGACATAGTATTGTAAGGCTTTTTTTCGTAAAAAACGACATAGTATAGTAAGGCTTTTTTCTTAAAAAACAACATAGTATAGGCTTTTTTCTTTAAAGACGACATAGTATAGTAAGGCTTATTTTCTTTAAAAACGACACAGTATAGTAAGGCTTTTTTTTCTTTAAAAACGACATAGTATAGTAAGGCTTTTTATTTACAAAAAAGACCATGTATAGTAAGGCTTTTTTCTTAAAAAATGACCATGTATACTAAGGCTTTTTTGTTTAAAAAAGACCATGTGTAGTAAGGCTTTTTTTCTTAAAAAACGACATAGTATAGTAAGGCTTTTTTTCGTAAAAAACGACATAGTATAGTAAGGCTTTTTTCTTAAAAAACAACATAGTATAGGCTTTTTTCTTTAAAGACGACATAGTATAGTAAGGCTTATTTTCTTTAAAAACGACACAGTATAGTAAGGCTTTTTTTTCTTTAAAAACGACATAGTATAGTAAGGCTTTTTATTTACAAAAAATACCTTGTATAGTAAGGCTTTTTTCTTAAAAAATGACCATGTATACTAAGGCTTTTTTGTTTAAAAAAGACCATGTATAGTAAGGCTTTTTTTCTTAAAAAACGACATAGTATAGTAAGGCTTTTTTTCCTAAAAAAACGACATAGTATAGTATGGCTTTTTCCCCTAAAAAAACGAAATGGTATAGCATGGCTTTTTTTCTTGGAAAAACGACATAGTAGAGGAAGGCTTTTTCCCTAAAAAACGACATAGTATAGTATGGCTTTTCCCCCTAAAAAACGACATAGTATAGTATGGCTTTTTTCCTTTAAAAAACGACATAGTATAGTATGGCTTTTTTTCTTAAAAAACGACATAGTATAGTAAGGCTTTTTTTCTTAAAAAATGACATAGTATAGTAAGGCTTTTTTCTTTAAAAAATGACATAGCAAGTAAGGCTAAGAGAATCGGTGAATAAATCTGACTTCTGATTCTTCACCTTCTAGTTGTTGCTGTGGTCCACTGGCAAAATCATTGGGTCAGAACATGAGGTGGTAATCAGGAGTGAGTTCAATTCCACTCTTTGCAATTCTCAAATTGTTTATTGAGGTAATGAAAAGGATAAATATAACTTCCAATCACATCATTTCAGAAGACACTGTGGTCCAGTGGCAAGAACAATGGGTTGAAATTGAAGTTGGACACAAGTTCAAATCTGGAGTGAGTTCAAGTCCTTGCTTTGCAAATCTCAAATTGTTTATTGAGGTGATGAAAATGATAAATATAACTTCCAATCATTTCATTTCAGAAGTCACTGTGGTCCAGTGGCAAAGACAATGGGTCAGACAGACCTCAAGTTAGTGGATTTGACTGCCATGTGGGAGATGGGGTTCTAATCCCGCTCTCGTTTGACTAATCACTACACTAGTAGTTCAGTAAATGGGTAATCCTTTTTTCATTCAAATAAAGACTTAGTCATTTTTTTCAGCAAAACAATATTTCCGGTCAGCCTTCGGCTGACCGGAAGACAGTTGGGAGGGGGGGTTCCTGGTGGTGTTCGACAGTCGGCCTTCGGCCGACTGCCGACACCATACAGTCGTTGACTGGCGACACCGGGACGTGAACCCTCGACACCCACGCCGCAGGCAGGTGACTTACCCACTACACCACGAGGCGGCCCGCCTATACATGATTGGAAGTTATATTTATCCTTTTCATTACCTAAATAAACAATTTGAGAATTGCAAAGAGTGGAATTGAACTCGAGTCCACCTGAAGTTCTGACCCATTGTCTTTGCCACTGGACCACAGTGACTTCTGAAATGATGTGATTGGAAATTATATCTATCCTTTTCATTACCTCAATAAACAATTTGAGAATTGCAAAGAGTGGATTTGAACTCGAGTCCACCTGAAGTTCTGACCCATTGTCTTTGCCACTGGACCACAGTGACTTCTGAAAGTTTCAGTTTCTAATACATAAATCTCTCTCAATCTCTCTCTCAATCTCTCTCTCTCTCTCTCTCTCTCTCTCAATCTCTCTCTCAATCTCTCTCTCTCAATCTCTCTCTCAATCTCTCTCTCAATCTCTCTCTCAATCTCTCTCTCTCAATCTCTCTCTCTCAATCTCTCAATCTCTCTCTCAATCTCTCTCTCTCTCTAGTACTGTACATATTCTCTCCATTTTATTATTTTTTTTTTTTTTCAGTACAAACCAATGCGTGTTACTTATACAAGCCTTAAACATACAAATGCACTTATATAAACCTTCAATATACTTATATCAGCCTTAAGCATAAATTATAATACAAAATATAGCACTGAATCAACTTACAAACAAATTCAACTTATGAACAATCGCTCGGAACCAATTGTGTTCGTAAGTAGGGGAGCGTCTGTACGCGCAATTTCTACAGAAACGTTATTCTTTCGTTAGTGTATGCTGTACATTTTGTGACATAATCCTAATATAAACTAACCTCTCTGCCGGACAGTATTCTTCTCCACTTCAGGAATGAGGAATCCGTAGACCAACTCGGAAACGATCTCCTCCGACTGAAGATTGTTGCGGCTGCTCGAGTGATTCAAAGACGCAATGAATCTCGTGCATTCATATTTTGCGAACAGACATTTTTCAAAACTAATCCATCACCTCTCCTCGATGGCGTAGGCAATGTCATTGACCTCTTTGGCCACCCTGCGGATCTCCTCTCGTGCCTGCTGGTCTGCTGTGATCTCCATGGTGTCCAGGATAATGTCCTCAAAGTACAAGTCCACCGTCTCCTGGTGGACTTTGACCACCTAGTACAGAAACGCACGTGACGCCACTCGTCTCGGTGACTGGGTTTTTACGGCGTACTTCTCTGAAGATCTGGTCATCCTCGAGGCGGTGACGTTCTTCGGCCTGCCTCTTCCCGCTCTCCTCAGCCTCGCGCCTCAGACGCTCCCGTTCCGCCAGCAGCGTGAAGGCGTGGATGCGGCGCTCTTCCTGCAGGCGGATCAGCTCCTTGGACAGCGTGTCGAACACATACTCTAGCTCGGCGCCGATGGCGCCGGCGTGTTGGGCCTCCTCGCGGGACCTCTGCCACGGAAGGAAAGACACGTTATTAAGTCGAAGAGCCTTGTTAACTTGATTCGCTGCCATTAAATAGTGAAAGGTGAAACAAAGTTGGTCTAAAAGCAAGATTTTTCATTGACCAAATATGGTACCTTGGTCAAAATCACATTTAGTCATTATCCATACCGTCGCAGGGGGTGCAGGAGCTTAAGCTCTTGGTCAACCATAACAATCCCACAACAATGGGTACAGGTATTATATTTTACTGTATGCATGGTTTTAATAGGCGTTACAAATGTGTTACTTTGAAGGGAAAATCTTAAGAGAAATCATTGCACATGGTATTTCTGAGATACTGAATGAACCAAAAGCACAGTATTAGGGTCAATATCATAAAAAAGTTAATATCCCCTGTCTTTGTAAATAAAAAATATCAAATTATTCAATTGGAAAAAAAGTCTATCTTGATGAGAACCTGATGCATTTTAATGACAGAAATTACAATTGTCTTACAAGAAGTTTAAGATGTGGCAGCTATATTGCTTCTAATGTCAAAATATCTCAATTCTTTTGATGGTTCATATTACAGCAAAAGTTGTCACTATCGAACACGAAATAAAACAATATTAAAAAAAAAAATCAGTGTCATTTTGTTTTATTTCAAAATCAGGGCCACTCGCGTGTGGCCAGTCAGAGCACGTTTAACTAGGTAAGAGGGTGGCGCCCTAAGGTAAGATAGCGACGAGCCTGGGCGAGCAGTGACAGGCACAAGTTATTTTTTTCATGTTTTATGCAAGATACGTTTTTTTTCCTTAAATTTCATTCGTAGACGTCCAAATAAATTTTGTTTAGCGTTTTATCTGTTTATCTTTTCTTTAATTTGAGATATATGACCGCATCGGCCGCATTGTCTTGCGTCATGGTGTTTCGTCTTTGTCTCCTTGCAGTTTCATGCATGTTGTCGTTTTATGCGCATATAAGCCCGACCCTCGTTTAAGTCATTTTTTTGTCCGACTTATGCGGCTTATATGCGAGTAAATACGGTAGTTTTTGAATTCTTATGAAAATATCCTTGTCCATTTTAATTATTTTGTTGGTTTGTTTTCTTCTGATCTCATGTTTGGATTGTGGGTGCCCCTAAATAAAACAACCAATTTGACACGCAGCCCCACTGAAACATGAACATTCAAAGCCCCCCATTCCAATTAAAATTGATTTGACGTCGATCGCTCTCAGTGGCAGCAAATGAGTTAACTTCTAGACAGTGACCATACCTGTAGTTGTAGCTCGTCTCTCTCTCGTTTGAGGGCCATGACCATCTCTTTGTCGGCTTTCTGCATCTGCTGCTCCTCCGCTCGCAAGGCGTGCGCCATCCTCAGTTCCTTGATCAAGTCCAAGTGGTTCTCTTTGCCGGTGAATATCTGTACGTACAAGATTGTTGAGCACGAAAGCCCAAGGGTGAAGCAAACGTGACGGTTTGGATGCATTACCACCTGAGTTTGGATGGTGCGTCCCCTCAGGAGTTTCTGTAGATGAATGACTGCTAGCTCCTTCTCCTCCTCGCCCTAGGACACGAATAGTTGTGAGAAAAGTCTTAAGTTGGTCTGCCATGATAGGCAATAATCAAACATGAATATCCACAACTATTTTGATAGTTGAATCATTGACTATTGACCGCAAAGTGGTCCAAATCCTCTTTTTTGAGCCTCCTAAACTCATTGGCTGCTATTGACAAACACAAACTCATTTCAATTCACAGCAGATGTGTTGGAGTAATCATTATTATAAATGTGTTTGCAATGCTTATTTAGGAATAGAAAGCCTTATTATAAACATGCTTACTATATTAATCAATATATTTGCTTATTAGGAATAGTAATGCTCATCCTAAATGTGTAACAATATTAAACAATATATATCTGTGTTGAACGCTGTGCTTTTATGTTAGAGTTATTGGCATTAATAAAAGCCATTTTAATGCATGCCTTGCTAAAGTAAGGACTGTGGTTCACATCAAGAGGACAGGGAATGGCCATGGGCATGGAGAGGTCTCACAACAATTGCTCTTGGGAACTGAGCACTGTTTTCGGCTTCGGAAGATGGTCTCACAACAAGCGCTCTTGGGAACCTTGGACTGTTTTGGGAAGCACCTCTTCACTGAAGGGTTCGCATCGAAACTCGCTTGGGAAGATTCGACAGGACCTACAATTGTTTTGATAACTGTACAAAATTGTTGAGACTCTACGAATGTTTAGACTTCTGTGGGGCATGGCGTTAAAATCTTATGAATAAATTAGCGAAACGGACTTCGAGTTGTTAGAATAATCTTGACCAGACGAGCGGGAGGATGTATTCTCTTCTTGCAAGAATTAAATGGTGATGTGACTACAGATGCCTTTTTTATTGAAAGCTGAATTTGGAAATACCTAAGGATAAACCTAACAAGATGGATGATTGGACGCCACATGACTGGACGGCTGTCATTTTCAACGGCACAAAAGAGTTCAAAAAAAGTTTGAAAATTGAAAACTAAGGGAATAACACTAAGTCTTCATTTAGTTTTTATTTTCCTAATTTAAAAAAAATAACGTTTATATATAAAATCTATAGTCATATGTTGCTCTAAAAACATGTAATGTCAGTCTTCATTTAGTTTTATTTTCCTAATAAAAAAAAAATCTATACATCTAATCTATAGATCAAAATTCTGTAGTCCTATGTTGCTTTAAAAAACATGTATTGTTAGTTTTTAAAAAAAATCAGGTTAATTGAAACGCCAAGTACAGTGGTACCTCGACATACGAGCAATTTGAGATACAAGTAAAATTTCGGGCAAATATTTATCTTGAGATACGAGACATTTTGATTTACGAGCAGACAGCGGACACGAGAGGCTGCTCATAAGAACATCATGGGCACCGTCTCTCTCCCCGCAACTACCTCGTGTAATGTCTCTGTGGTCGCAACTCCCTCGTGTAATGTCTCTACGAGCACTGGGCGGAGCGTTGCATTTTTTCAGTGTTTTTTTTCCCCGTTAGTCAGTGCGAATGGCGTATATACTACTTCTCGTTGGCAAGTGGTCCTGCGTTATCCTATTGTGAGGACATTTGTGTGAATCATTTTCTGAATATTTTGAAGGGAATACAAAAGCAAACGACCCTCGATAGGTTCCTTTTAGCTGCATCTGAAAGTCAGGTTGGAGGCGGGGCAAATAGAGCCGGGAGAAGAAAGGTATCAAAATTTAAAACAAAATTAGACTTAAGTTTAGTGTAAGGTTAGATTAAATTTATTTTTGAGTGTGTCTGCATCGTAATCCAAGTTCATTTAAATTTGTTTATGTTATGTTACGAGAGCGGTGCCGTGCAAAAAGTCTCCCCCTCTCTCTTTACCCTCTGCGAAATCCGTCTAATTTTAGTTCTATTGAACACATTTGAGTATACTATTAAACCACTAGTTATTTGTTACTTTGTTAATAGATGGCGAATTTTTTCCAATCCAATATCCTGTTTTGGGTGTTTTTTCAGAGGGTTGGAACGAATTAATTTGTTTTTAGTTCATTTCTATGGGAAACGTTCATTTGAGTTACGAGAAAAATCGACATACGAGCTCAGTCCCGGAACGAATTAAGCTTGTATCTCGAGGTACCACTGTACTGCTTTTTTCCCCAGCGTGGAGTAATACAACAAAGATGTGATTTATAATTGGTCAACTAATTTCAAAATTAATTTTTCAACTAACAAAATAATTATCCTAATAATAAATGATGAATGTGTCAGAAGAGAAGAACTAACCTTTGGAGGTTCCTCAACAGTGGGAGTGATAGGACGTAGGGTAGGCTTTTCCTTCTTGACGAGATATTTACCAATCTCATCTTTCAGGTTCTATGTGGTAAAAATGATAATCAGTGATTATGTGGAAGGTATTTGGTTCCTATATTATAAGCTATGCATATATTTGCTAACCTTGTACTTCTCCAACAGAATGTTTCTTCTGTTATCAGGCTGATCAATGCTGCTCTTGTTCCTGATAGGTTTGGCTTTGGACAACGTTTTCAGCTGCTTGAGATATGCAATCTTGGGTCTCTGTACTCCATTCAGCAAGCCTGACAATGACAATCATATTTAGCTTGTGTCAACTATCTATCCTGAAATGTTTTTGATTTGGTACTTAGTAATTTACCGTGTTTTTCAGACTAATAATATACAACCCCTACTTACGAATGCCTCTCGGTACGAAATTTTCAGGTTACGAAATCCATCTGAATGTACGCTTTTGAAGCACAAGTAAGCATTATTCGTAAGTAGAGGTACGATTGCATTTTCCTCTCCATTTCCATCTTCTAACAAAGTGATTTTTTTGTTTTTATTTCGCTCCGTGGCCTGGCGCATCAAAATAATGAGGATGCGTTCAAAGTTTCTAACTAAGAGGGAGCAACCGGTCCTCGAGGGCCGCTGTGGGTGAAATTTTTGTTCCATCCGATCCAACGCAGATAGTTTAACCAATGAGTTTTATTCTAAAACCAGCAGCACCTGCCGGCAATAAACTGATTCAACTTTTAAGACGCCAGATTGGTGAAAATGTATCCTCTTCTTCGGTTGAAATGAAAACCTGCACCCATTGCGGCATTTGAGGCCCGATTTGGACACCCATGACTTAGGACGAGTGTTACAGTTGGACAATACGCTTGAGTTCCTGTGAGGATCCCTGTACACTGGTGTGCATTCCTTCACTCCAAATGCACCCTTTAGTGAATTAGCTGTACAGGCTCCGTTTAAGCAAATGTCCTCCCTGGGCTTCTGTGGTTTTTCTTCGGGTAGTCCAGTTTCTTCCCACATCCCAAAGACATGCATGGTAGGCTGGTTGCACTCTAAATTGCCCCTAGGTATGAAAATGAGTGTGGGTAGTTGTCTTATTCAAGTAGTTTCTAATATGGATTCAAAAATGTTGACAGTAAATAGAAATCAAATGTTTGGACGAAGATTCCATCTTGCCACTTGATGGTGGGTTCCATTCCCACTAGGTGGCGGTGTTATTGTGAGCGGTTGTGCGTTTCATTGTGCCCTGCGATTGGCTGGCAACTAATTCGGGGTGTCCCCCGCCTGCTGCCCGTGGTTAGCTGGGATAGGCTCCAACACCCCCCGTGACCATTCGAGGATAAGTGGTATGGAAGACGAATGACTGATTTCAGATTTGAATACTCACCATCGTAAGTCACCACTTTGTAGCTATCCTGACTGTACTTTTTCTTGCCGATGTAGTCTTCGCCACACCCTCGCGCGGCGCACGTCAAAGACTTGTACACGGTGTAGTCTTTACAAGTACCCAGCTTCTTGATGTTCTCCTCCATGTGCCTCCGCTTGGTCTCCAGCTTCCTCATGGCTTAAGAACACATTGGATTGGCTGCCAAGTGCACGCCTTTTCTGGCAGAAAGGCGGTGGTCTCACATCTTGTGTGCTCCTTGTCCACCTTGTGCAGTTTGTTCTCCTTCTCCTTTAGAAGCTTGGCGTAGATGTGGTTGAGTCTGTCTTTGGTCGCGGCTACCTGGGCTTGATCCTTCTCAAGCAGCATCTCTCGTAGCAAGGCCAGCCGAGCGTGCTGCAGTCTAAATGGGGTGAGTACAATTTAATAAAGCTCCTGATGTTTATAAAAGGATATACTTTTAAGAGTTATTTTGTTCTAGCATCAATGACGGTAGCCTGTCAGTCCAATTTGAGGATTTTCAGGTATAAAAATAAATTATACAATAGAAACGACGACTTTTAGGTGAGAAAGATATAAAAAGAGGAAAAACACCTTTTAGATGAATTTAAATAAAATCTTTTTAACATGAATTAGTATAACCCTAAAATATAAACAGACTATAAATGGAAAGCTTCTAATGATTCTAAAACGTTTTGATGAATGAAAAAAATATTTAAGAATTAACAAAATTGTTCTTTTTTTACTTAATCGCAATTATTACATAAATATAATGACCCAATATACCCCCAGTGTTTCCTTTTTTACTTTTTAAATAATAACAACATTTACTTGTTCTTCAAACATTAAGGCAATAATGAGAAAGTTATTTAATTCAAATTAATAAGAGGAAATTTAAATGTATAAAAAAAGCAGTTACAGCATTTACTGTATTTTCTGGACAATATATATTGTATACATTATCATTATATTTTTCAGCCTATGCATATACTAAAAAAATTAAATATTAAATTATCAGGTGCCTACTTAACCTGTTGTTTTCCATTTCACTATTTTTGCTTTAAAGTATGTTTCTTCTTGGTTTCTCATCAAATAAAAAAATGCCCTCCCTTGAATGCGACTTATACTCCAGATGTGTCTTATATCTATTTTTTTCCTCTTCATTGTCCATTTTTTTGTTTGGTGTGAAAAATGACTTATTTGGTATTTTTTTAATAGTAAAAATAGATCTAAAAAATGCATTTACTTATTTAATTCTTTAATCAATACAAAAGGCATTAAGGATTTACTTTGGAATTAGAACATTTTTTTCAAATGAATATAAACATTTGTTTTTAAAAGAAACAATAAGATTTACTTGCGTTTTTCTAATTATTTAGAGTTATTTTTTTAAAGAAAACAAAAGTTAATTTCAAAATTTTAGAAAAAAGTATATAGTGATAAAAAAAACATTTACTTCTGTATTTTCCCTTCTCTGAAGGCCCACTCTCTTGCCTCCATTTCCTCCATCATCCGCCTCCTTTTGCGCACAAGCTCGGGATCGTTGAGGGCAGGCAGCCGATCCTCCCACGCCCTTCGTGCGCGGGACCGTTGGATCATTTCCACTTCTTCGACACTCGCGGGCAGACCTCGCTCTGGCGGGACGGAGTTAGCGGTAGACATCCAATCCAATGGAACGGCAACATCCATACCTACCCCAAGTGAAAGACGCCACGACCAACAGCTCTGAAGGGGACGTCCCAGCATGTAGCACGTAGTCGGGGGAGTACGGGTCTGTCTGTGCTTCGCTCTCCCTGTAGTCTGTCTGCACTGCCACGGTGAAGTGGGTAGGGATGTCCGCAGCGGTGTTGTTCCTGGTGGCGGCTTCAGTCTCTTCTCTGATGACCATGAACCAAATTCAAAATTTGAATTAAAATGTAAACAGACCAAGATTGTGTTGAACTTACTGAGAACCTTCCCGATTCACATCTAAGGGAATTTGTTGCACACATGGAGGGAGAGGCCTGCAAGAAAAGTATTATTTATATTCCTTTTGTGACAATTTAGCACTGTTATAATAGACCATAGTTGTCAAAAGTCCTCACTTTTTGCCTTCTTCATTTAAACCTGGGTATAAGATAATTTTTGGTCATTGAAAAAAAAAAAAAAGAACGCTATAAAGACATGGCGTCCATGTACGCGGACATCATATTTTGGGTCATGAAGACCACAATATGAAGATGTTTTAAAAATATGATTTAAACGACATGCTAAAACTTTTATACCTTAACCCTTTAAAGGGCAGGTGGCTATTTTTGGAAATAAAAAATAATAACATCACTCCACAAAGACTTGGCATCCACATATGGGGAACCCCATTTGGGTCATGTTTTGTGGCCATCGTTCAGCGCTAGACGACCAATCCTGTCAAAATAGAGTGGACGTCTAGTTCTGTCAATGGCAGCCACGAGTTAAATGAATGCCCAATAAAAGGTTATGTAATAACAAACAACAAATAGACTACCTTTTTGTGTATTTTATCCTAAATGTGATTACATCTAGCTAGTGCAATGTATATATATATATTCAGGTGTGCTTGAGAGTTTGAAATTTATGGTATTTTTTACGGCTTTCCTCAAACTCAGCCAAATACAAACCTTTTAAAAAACTTCCAGCGATCGGCTCCACTGGGCTGACACCCGTCCCTTATTTTCATCAATGGCTGAACACTTGGAATAAACCTGGAAGAAGATCATCGCAAGAAGGTCACACCAGCATTTAATGGTGGAATCCAATGTTGTGGTGGGATTGCGTTACCCCACAAGTTGCTGCAGAGCCCGCTGACGCTGCTCCGCATTGCCACGCCAGCGACGGTCCACTGAGAGCTGCACCGGATTGGACGGGTCCGGTAGAAAGGTGACACGATCGTTGCTGAACATTGTTTCAAACTCCGGAATGTTTTTCTGCTCGTGTCATAAAATGCAGTTTAGAATAAATGGAGAATCAAAACAACACTTATCTGTCAGGTATATGTTGCTTTGGGTTTAGTTTTTTTTTTTTTTTTTTACATTCCTGGCTTTTTTCCTTTGTAACTTGCCCTTGTGATTACCCATTGATTTCACCAGTTGTTTGACAGAAGGCGAGGTACTACATCCTCAACTAGTTGCTAACCAATGAAACAAACACCCATTTGCCTATGGGCAACTTTGGAGTAGACCTGGGCGATATGACAAAAATTGTTATAAAATTATCAGTCGATATCGATAATTATCACTATCACATCATTTTTGCTTCGCATTTGAAACTTCAAACATCTGTAAATAAGTAAACAAATGAATTTCCTCCTTATTCAAATATGAAAGTAATTATGTCACCTTAGTTTATGAGGAAAGAGAATATGAAATATGAGTATTCTTGTTGTTCTGTTGTGCAATAAGATAAGACAAGGCCTTCCTTACACGATGAAAAGTAAAGAATAAAACCTGCAGAAATTTTGAGGTGTCTTTATTTTTTATAAATTTGCTCTCAAACCAAAAGTTGCTGTGCAATATGAAATAAATAAAATAATCATCTTAGTCTGGAACGAGCGTTCATCTCGCAACAGCGCCCCCGTTCTCTGTGGTGGTCGGGTGGTGTAATTGCAGTTTAAAATTATCAAATATTTACTGAAAGTTTTCAATATCATCGTTGGTAAAAACTATTTCACGATGATTATCTTTAGCATTTTATCGCCCAGCTCTACTTTGGAGGGAACTTTGATGTTCTTTACTACAAATATTTGGTTTCTTTTGTCAATACTCTTGTCCACCCTGTTTATTTTGTGGCTTTGTAGCCCTTTAATCTGAACAATTAACACATCTCTTCACCCGTTTCTGGTCCTCTGATTTAATCTGGCGCAATTTTTAATCATGTGATTGGATCGGGGACACTCCTGTTACAGTTTGTTAAATAACAATAAATAAATAAATGATTTGCAATATATTTTACGAATGAGTTCTATTTTATTTTTTTAAATCATTGCCCAATTCATTTAACTGCCTGTAAATTTGAATGTTTTAGTGCCATTCATGGTGTTAGATCTACGAGTCAAATAGGATTGGACATCTAGTGCTGACAATGGCAGCCAATGCATTCAATGAGTGCCTTACAATAAGGTAATTTAATAGGAAAATAATATTCACGCAGGAACTTTCAATTCGGGGACACGATGAAATCGCTGCCTCCCCAAACAAAGGAAATTATGTGGAACTTCTTTCTCTCATTGCTGAGAAAAACACAGATTTACATTACCACCTGTCCACTAATAAAGTATTTAGTGGCACGTCGGGCAAAATACAAAACGACCTGATCACTGCTATTGCTGAAGTGATGGAGGAAGAGATCAGAAGCGAAATAATTGTGTACAGTTAAAAAGGATTTTTGGTGAGTAAAATATGACTATATTCCTAAATAATATTTCAATTGTGGGCCAAGTTCTGATATCTGAAAAGCTCCAGTGTTTGTATTTAAGCTCCAGTGTTTGTATTTAAGCTCCAGTGTTTGCATTTAATCACTAAATGCTGCTAGAAAGTGGATTGTTGCCGTTTCGCGTATGGACGTATATGGACGTATCGACGTTCATCGCTGTCTTTTTCCCGGGGAAATGATACTCCGGGCCCGGTTCTGATGTCTAAAAAGCTCCAGTATTTGTATTTAATCAATAAATGCTGTTTTCGGCTGGATTTTACCCCATTTTCAGGCAATGTTTGCCGGTACGCCATTGACGTTCATAGCTGTCTTTTCCCGGGAAAATCACCCCCGGCCCGGTTGTAATGTCTGAAAAGCTCCAGTATTTGTATTTAATCATTAAATGCTGCTAGGAAGTGGATTTTACCCGTTGAAGGCGCTACGAGAAAATGCACGGACCGCCACTGATCCTCAGTATAGTCGCGGGGGTGCTGGAGCCTATCCCAGCTGACCTCGGCCAGAGGGGGAGACACCCTGAATCGGTGGCCGGCCGATCACAGGGCATGAGGAGACGGACAACCATGCACATTCAGACAGATACCTAGGGGCAATTTAGTGTCCAATCAGCCAACATGCATGTTTTTGGGAATGTAGCAGGAAACCGGAGTACCCGGCGAAAACCCACGCAGGCCTGGGGAGATCATACAAACTCCACACAGGTGGACCGACCTGGATTTGAACCCAGAAGCCCAGGGCTGTGAGAAAAAATAAATAAGGAAATAAATGAATAATTTTAGAAAAGTATAATAATAATAAAATAGATTTCTACTACTATACTAGGCTTTGTTAACGTAACAAAGGGACAAGTCAATCAAGTGTGGCTGTAGTTCAACAGGTGTACACCCAATGAGGTACAATTACTTACGGCAGGCTCCTTAAAACTCTTAAAACTGGTCCTGACATGGTCGACCTCTGAAGAAACGTAGTATACCGGCTCTGCGGGACAATAAAACACATATTTCTCCAAGCTACATTGGTTATTTAATTTTGCTAGATAACCAAACAAATGTTCCCACTCACCGTACAAGTAGTCATAAAGACGCTCCCGTTTGGCGACATAAGGATCAACCACCTTGGGGATTGTGCGCGTAATAGATGTCATTTTCAAATAATATATCTATATATTTTTTAAAACTGAATCTGGCACCGAGTGTTGAAGACAGCGTTAATGAAAAGACTCGAACAGCAGAAGAATAACACTTGACCATCGAGCACGTTCTCTACGACGTCACCGCCGAGCAGGAAACCGTAATTTCACGAGTTAAACCGCGATTTATTTTTAGACAGGCGCTGCTTTGTTGTGTCATGGAAATAATTAAAAAAGATACTGCGCACCGACGGATCCTCGTAATGCCACACAGGAGTTTGCGTCGATTGGTTACCATGGAGATGGTAAATAAAAAAGTGATTGGCATGCATTTGGCATCTTTCAACTGCAGTTTTCCGTAATATATATAATAATAATAATAATAAATATATATATATATATATATAGATATATAGATATATATATTTATTTATTTATTTATGTATTTATTTATTTATTAATTAATTTATTAATTTATTTATTTATAATATATCTGTTTGGTTTGAAGTCTGAAATGTGGCGAAAAGTTGAAAATTTTGAGGGGGCCGAATACTTTCGCAAGGCACTGTATATATATATATATATATATATATATATATATATATATATATATATATATATATATATATATATATATATATATATATATATATATATATGTATATATATATAACTACGTAAGTAAAAATTGGTACAAATGGAAATTAGAAAATAAGCGAGAAGTCCATCAAAACCTATATTTTTTTCTGTAAGCTTTTATCTTAGCCGAAATTCAATTTTGACACCAATAGGATGTCAGTCTTATCTGAGTAACACAGCTCGCACGCACACACTCATTCATGCCAATGTTGCATTGTGTTCTTCTGTTCTGTAGTCATATTTATCTCAACGTGTAAAGCTCCTTTTTTAGCCCTGCGGAAATGAAGCTGACTTAACAAAACGATATGATGTGACGCCTGGCAAAACTGGAACGCCAGCTCACAGTCAGCTGAAGTTATGTGGATGCCATAGAATTAGGAAGACATGAGGGCCTAATAATAGATGCTGCTGTTGATTTTTGCTGACATGAAAAGTCCTTTTCAACACAGTTCGCCTCCTTCTAGCTGCATATGAGGCTCCTACGTGTCTGCCCTGATTTATTTTCCATAGCAAACATGACATGATACAGACTAAGTATGAATCACCCGCACCATCAAAGGAAACTTCTCATAACAAGTGCTAGGTCACATTTAGTGCAAGGCGTTTCATGATTTCATCACACTGCGTAACTGGAAAACATGAAAGTAGATGAGAATTTGTGTATATATCCGGCCGGGCTCGATTCCTGCTGGTGGCGGTATGTATGATTGTGAGCGCAAATAGTCATTTGTCTCTATGTGTGCCCTGTGGCTGACTGATGACCAATCGAGGGTCCTTTCGTCCGAAGCAGCTGGAATAGGCTCCATCAACCCGCAGGAACCCTTGCGAGGAGATGTCGTATGGAAGAATGGATGAATACTATACGTATTATATAATTACATGAAGAAATACAATAATCGATTGGTAAAATTGAAATTAAAATGAATAAACAGAAATACAGTCTGGTTATGGATGCAGATGCCACTTTAGTTTACAAAATCTTCCATCACAAAGGTCCTCCTCATTGCAAGATTTTGTACAAAAAAATTCCAAGAGATCAACAAGGGCTGGCTCTAGAGGTGACTGTGTAGTTCAAAGTGGCGGCCCGGGGGCCAAATCTGGCCCGCCGCTTCATTTTGTGTGGCCCGGGAAAATAAATCATGAGTGCCGACTTTCTGTTTTAGGATCAAATTAAAATGAAGAGTATAGATGTATATTAAATTTCCTGATTTCCCCCCTTTTAAATCAATAATTGTAATTTTTTAATCATTTTTTTCTGTGTTTTTAGTTCAAAAATCATTTTGTAAAATTTAAAAATATATAAAAAAGCTAAAATAAACATTGTTTTAGATCTATAAAAACTGACTATTCAGGGCTTTTAATTCAGTTCTTTTAATCCATTTATATTAAAAAAATCTAAATATTATATCTAAAATCAAGGCTCTGAACCTCTTCGCCAATCATCTTAAAGCCTGGCTGTTAGACGAACAAAATTGCCATCACAATGCTGAATAAAACTGCTACTTGTTTGTGTGTGTGTGTCATCGTTTATCTTCAACCTACACAAGGGACTAAATATGGAAATTATCCCTTAGCTGAAATCTTACATATTTACAAATGTATGTTCATTAACATGAATATGAATATGTTCATTATTATGTGCTGTCCCTTTATTAAATAAATCAAACTCAAACTCAAACCCCCAAAACACTTTAGAGTTACAATCCCTGCCAACCCTCCCAGGTCTAACAGATTGAACGTCTAATCACCAGCTGTAGCATCCAAATATACATTCATATAGAAAGCTGAGTAGAGAAAAAAAATGTGTAATAAGCACTACTGTGATGATCACATGGCAGAGATCTCTGTGGAGGAGGAAGCAGGGAGGGATTAGCAAACATAACCACAGACCATAAATGTGTTACTGCGCTGAGGTCTCCACTTTGGCCAAGATGTTTTAAAGTGGTGCTTTGCGCTCAAGATGAGGGATCCCATCGGGGGTCTGGCTGTTATTTTAACTTTGCTTTGCCAAGTGTGGACTCAGGACTCAGGTCTGTCATGCAGCTGCACTATATCCACTAATGAAACAGCTTTCATTATAAACATTCATTTTTTAATACCATAAGTAATAATGCTTCTTTTAGATATAACCGGAGTCTGCTATGTGTTCATTAAACATAAGCTTTTTAAAAAGGTTGTCATATTTGTAATTAATATGTTTGTTTGGTTAAAGATGTATTTTGGTATCTTAATGTTTAAGGATTTTTTTTCCCCAAACTATAGAAAAGTATTCATGCAAAACAAGGAATAGTAGTTTATGTTGTTTATTCGCTAAGATTGAGTGTTTATTAAAAATCATGAAAAATATATACTAAATGCAATAAATTAAGTTGGAATTTAAAAACACAAATGTTTTTCATAATTTCTTGTCATACTTTCAGAGATGTATAAATAATATACCAATTAGATCTAAAAGGTTACACAATTTATATATTTTTTCTTACATCATATTTTATTTTTATTTTTTTGTATTTTCACATGAACAGAGAAGTACTGTATAATGTATCTATTTAATTGGCATTTAAATTTTTCCATGCTTTTTGGTAGATATTTATGCTAATTCAAAAATGAACTGTTAGTAAAAAGAAGGACCATTTTTTAATTTAACTATTTCAGTGACATTGATGTTATTAGACATCAAGTCGTCCTTCTGCTGTGGCTTGAAATGAGCTCATCCATATTAAAGATCCAATCCATTTCAAGTGAGTGGATGGCAGCAAACAAACTATCGTTTATTCGCTGCCCTCTTCAAATGGATTGGACGTCTATTGCTGTCAATAGCAGCCAGAGTTAATTAATGGTGTTTATATTGGTTAGAAAGGTGATAAATTGGTAATGAGCACTGTGGGTAACGATAGAGTATTGTTATGAGTCACAATCTTGACAGGAAATGGAAAGGAAGAGCGAACAAAGTGTGGGTGATGCAAGGTGTTCCAGTGAAAAAGCTGTTTTCTCTTTCAAAATGAGTGTTTTTTTACAAACTATGTTTTTCCATAACTTTAGCTACCATCCAACAAGATTTTCAAAAGGTTTCTCCTGAGTTCAACCCTATTGATTTCTTCTTCCTCTTGGCAGTGCTGGAGTTATTTTTCAACAAGGGTAGTAAAGTGGATCTCAACTGCAGTCACACCACCAAGTTGGTCTACGTCATCTGGAAAATTAAGTTGGAGGGACAGGAAGAGTGTTGCGTGGGAATCAGCCTGAATAACGGTTATCAGTCCAACACATGCCAAGTTGGCATGACCCTGAAAAACGCTTCGGAGTCTCGCTACTACCTGAGCATCCCGGAATTTTCTGAGCGCTACGTGGGCTTGTACAAGTCTGAAATGGCTTTCGATGGAGGAATGCACACCTGTAACATCAGCGTGTCCATCACAGGTAACATAGAGAAGAATCCACGAGGATGTTGGGAATTTGAATAAGTTTTGGGGGGAAAGTCATCTTTCAACAACGCGCAGGGAGCTCTAAAATTCTCGCTTAATTCTTTTTCTTGGGCTAATAAGTAAAATTGTTACTCCCTTATTTGCAGACCAATCAGATTTGAAGTCCCACTTTCATGGTTTGTTCCACACTAATTCGACAGAATCTTGTCAAAGAGTATTATAAAACAAATGTTT